>NC_092292.1:14893995-14918995 GCF_036320965.1 Panulirus ornatus
ATTTAGATTAAAAAAAAATTCTTCATTCATTATCATGATGATTTTTCTTAATTCATTTTCACCATATGTAAATTATATATCATTCCAGATCACTAAATATGATTTTTTATTATTTAAAAATGTTAAAAAAATTAATAATTCTCATTACCGTGAATTATGTTGGAGATTATTGACCCTCCGTGAATATCATACAATTATTGATCATTCTGTAAGACTATACACATGTGGTCGTTTATGTCTCCTGTTGGTTTATAAATTGCCAATCACCTCTTAGGGTAATTAGGTTTCATATTGATAATGTAAATGTGATGATAATATATATATATATATATATATATATATATATATATATATATATATATATATATATATGTGTGTGTGTGTGTGTGTGTGTGTGTGTGTGTGTGTGTGTGTATACAATCTGCTAATGCTGTAAACTGCTGATTGACAACGTATCTTAGATTATGGTAGCCATGATTTTGCCCTATTGTAAACCAGTGGCGGCAGGAAGGTATGGTAGCCATAGTGTTGGTTTACCGTAGACCAATACCCAACACTGAGGGTCATACCGCAAATTTGATATACAATTAACCTTTATTTTTCTTCTTGTTTCCTGTAGAGTGTTACCGTTAGCTTCTATCTCCTTTTATCTATCATTTTATTTCCCCTTATTCATCCACACTGACTCATCCACCCTCACTTATCCACCTTTACTCATCCTCCGCTGAACTGGTTTAGGCTCAAAGCGGTGGAGCTGCGCCGAGAGACAGATGGACTGAGTCTCTACAGCGTATATAATCCTGAGATACAGTTATACCAGTACAATATCTCGCTATATTTCGGCCGTTTTTGAGCTGTTAGCCAAATCCAAGGACGATATATATCCACAATAAACAATCGTCACTACAGTGGATAATCTCAAAGCATTTTTTCTCGGTCTCTGAAATAATGTCTTAATGTTTTTTAATCATGAATATCGTCAAATTCATTTTGTGAATGTTACCACTTGGCTGTAATAACCTCTTCTCTCTTAGGAAAATACTTTCACGATCTGTACACTATTGAATATCAATGAAATAACTTTAAAAATATCATCATACAAGGTGTCCCGCTATTTTCAACTGTAAAAAAAAGAAAAAAAAAAGATATTACATAAAACACGTTGAAGCTTTAATCAGAATTAAAAGCAAAGCTCCATTTACGAAAACCTTTTTTTTTTTTTTCATCTTCCTTCATATTTATGAATATCAAGAGTTCTGTGGAACATTAGTTAGTGTTTTAGCATGATTCATGGCCTGGCCGTGGACTTCTCTCTGTCCAAAAATATTAAATTATTCGTCGAGTTCTGTGCGTGGAATACTAAGGGATACCATCCGCCAATCAGATAATAAGCTGGCAATTCTACCGTCCAATCAGACGTCACTATTGACGTGTAGATGTGATGTTGCCACTTCATGATATATCCCTATTTTGATGCCATCATGGCCAAGATATATGATCTTTTTTCTCTCTCTGTCTCTCTCTCTCCTTTTTCTCTTATCTTTTTCTCCTATTCATCTATTTAGCTTTGGACGCATAGACCCACGACATAATGCGAGTCTCGCCGGGTCATCTCGTGAATGTGAAATGAGCCGAGATGAGTGTGGGGAGAACGTGTGTCAAGCGGCATACGCAGTGACAGCTGCGTGTCGCCGGCAGCAGCGAGCAGCAGCTGCCTGCCTGCCTACCTTCGTACACACTCGCAATGTATCGACAAAACATTGTGGCCATTTTACCCGCTTATAAACTCCTGCTGTCACTGTGTCTCAAGGTGGAAGGACATGATACATTTGGGAAGGTTTTGAACCCACCGGGTTTATACCCATGGTTGAGAGCGTCACTTCATCTTGCTTTTTATGTTATATTGTTTAGACTTATAAACAATCAATTTGGATTGATACGAAGCCTTAGAAATGTTATTCTTGCACCACCTGAAACCCACGAGAGGGGGGGACCGTCGTTTGTTTATTTGTTTTAACACCTACGTCTGTTATTTCAAATGCTGTCTTTTGCTTGATATTCAATGTTATAGTTTGTGCTCACTGGCAATAGGACGAGTGTATAGATAACATAGCTATGGTTAGTTCAGTTTTGCCGTGGTATTTCTATTTTTTTTTTCTTCCTCTCTCCCTTTACTTTTTTTTTTTTTTTTTGCCAGCGATGGGTTGTGATTTAGGTGAGTGGGATCTATGGTTAAATACATGTTTGTGAGACGCTGTTGTGTATCGTTTTTGTTACTGTGGTGAGTTAGCTGTTCTGTGGGGCCGTAGGAGATTGTTTAGCCTTTTATATATATATATATATATATATATATATATATATATATATATATATATATATATATATATATATATATATATATACATATATTCAGGTGTTTTATAGGTGGAACTGACAATGGGAAGGTCTGTCTCCTGGTGTGGATTCCACTGTTAAATAGCAAGTGGACTTTGTTATAAGTGGTAGACTCCCCACTGTTGATTAACAAGTAGATCAGAGTTTTAACCTAAGCCTTAGCCTTGCTCCCACTGTTGATAATCTAGTGGAGACGATCACATCAGTGAACTATTACCTCTGTGTAGTCTTTAACCTTCGACTCGTTGGTGGAGAAGACCTCTTAAGACTCGAGCCTTAATTCCTGAAGAAGGAGGGAGGACCTTACCGTTGATTGGCAAGTGAAACAGGTGATTAGCCGTCCCTAACCCTTGATATTGGTGGTCTACTGTTGATTGGCAGGTTGAGCAGGTGTCAGCCATTCTTTTTGCTCCATTACAGTCAAGAAAGGCTGGCTTAGATAGGCTACTGGCCAATAAAGATGATGAGTTCGATGTATAATCTCCCGGGTCCTCAGAATGTAGACAGTCAATGCAACATCCTTACTTCACCACACACACACACACACACAAGGCATTCCTAAACCCACTTCGATGTATGTGTTTCTATACATCGCGAGTGCAGGTGTGGCAGAGATTAGATGGAACACCTGTGACTTGCAGTTGATCAAAAATTACTGACTGACTTCGAGTGAAAATTTTTGTGCGGTAGCTGTCTTTCTCCCGGCCCAAAAGGAAAGGTATGGTCATTAAATGGGCAGATGGGCTGGGTGATTGACGAGGGGGAGATAGGTAAGGTAGCAATAGGTAAGCAGACGGGAGGGTAGGGAGGTCAAATTGAGGTAGGTGGGTAGGATAGTGGGTAAGATATCTGACAGGTTAATGTATGTGGTAAATCGTTCCTCCTTACCTTACAAGTAGGTAAGTAGAATGACAATCAGTAAGGTAGGTTTACTGGCTGGTAGGTAAATGGGTAAGTAGGTAGGTAAGTAGATAGGCTGATTGATATCTAGAGAAACTCATGGTTTACGTAGCATGTCGTTTCGTAAGTCGTTTCGTAAGTCGTTCGTAAGTCGTTTCGTAAGTAGTTTGCAGGATAGATGAACCAGCATGGAGATCACCTTGTAAGTAGAGAGGTAGACCAGATAGGAGATAGTTAGGTAGGTAGGTAGGTAGGTAAGTCTATTTGTAGTTAAGTAAGTAGATAATACAGTAGCTAGATTAATATATCAACTGGTTGGTAGATAGGCAAAATAGATCGGCCGATACAGGGGTAGATGTATACGTAAGTAGGAAATTACACTGACTTGTAGATAAAAAGTAGATGGGCCATTTGTTAGTTAAGGAACCAGGCCCATACGTTGGTAGATAGGCCGGTCAGTGAAGAGATGTAGAGAAGGCTTGATTTCCATCAAAACCTCCAGCCATGGGAGCCTTCACAAACTTGCATCCTAGTTTAGTTATAGTTATGAGTGTCAGGGCCTGATTGCCATAGGTAAACTGTTCTTATGTGTGTGTAATCACCAATTTGTATTGGGAAGGATTTCTGCACTCGCTTATACATAGACAAAAATTGGCTAGTTTGGATGGGTATTTGGCCTTTAAGCCTATACCCTGCTGGAGTCATTAGGTCCTTGAACCACTGATTATAACGACCATCTTCAAGTGCTTAAGATCATTCTTACGACCAATACACACTCTCGCAACATATATATATATATATATATATATATATATATATATATATATATATATATATATATATATATATATGGTCCTTGAAAGACCAAAAGGGTGGGAGATGTGTTTTGGATAGAGCTTACACTATAGTGCCCCTTCTTTTTTTTATACAGAGGGCCGTGAAAGGGGACAGACCAATCCCGCAGACTACTTCACAGACACACACATTAACTAGAGGGACTCCTCCTCCTCCTCCTCCTCCTCCTCCGCCTCAGCCGTCTTGGGCATTTGTGCTATTGGTGAGGTGATAGTGGAGGACCAGACCATCTCTAGACTCACAACTATTGGCCATAGTCGACGTCTTTTCTAGCTTGACTTGTTAATCTTCAACTGTGGTGAGGTGAGGTGAGGTTTTCCTCAATATATTTTTTTTTCTTCCCCCATTATGAACAAGACTACAGTGGAAAGGCTTTTTTTAGTCTACCAATATCTAGGATTTTTTTCCCCCACAGGATAAACACAGATATCATCGTTGGGGAAAGAGTACATACATCCCTTGTGATTTTTAACCCAGAATGGAGTAAGACAAATGCAACATCTTCACTAATCGGCTCTCGATGCGTGAGCGGTGTTCTCAACCACTCAGGTGTACAGCGATCCTTGCACAGTATTTTAAGTATCTGATTTGCATACACACGTGCACGTGCATATATATATATATATATATATATATATATATATATATATATATATATATATATATATATATATATATATATATATACTCCAGCTTATCTTTCTTACTCTGAAACTTCCTGCGGTTAAATGTAGATAAAGATATAAAGATATATTCATATATATTTATCTATTATGCTTAGTCTCTCTCTCTCTCTCTCTCTCTCTCTCTCTCTCTCTCTCTCTCTCTCTCTCTCTCAATATATATATATATATATATATATATATATATATATATATATATATCTTAAGCTTCTGTTTCTCCTTTTAGAAAGTTAAAATACAAGGAGGAGAGGGTTTCTATCCCCCGCTCCCGTCCCCTTTAGTCGCCTTCTACGACACACGGGGAATGCGTGGGAAGTATTCTTTCTCCCCTATCCCCAGGGATAAGGGAAGACAGCGACTAAATATGATAAATGAATATATATAAATAATCTTTAGCTACATTTAACCGTAGGAAGTTTCAGAGTAAGAAAGATCAGCTGGAGTAAATTGGTTTCTGATTTTTCAGTCTTTACTGACAGATATCTTTGCTCATTTCGGAACACTACATTGTAGGATAAGAGTAACATTATAAATGCTGGCATTTAACACAGGTAATTGTAATTCCTGCTTTGGATGGGGTGTCTTGATTAATCATTTATGTCTCCCTCCATGAAGAATGATGGGGACATTGTAATTATCATGATTATCATTATTATTATTATTGTTATAATTATTATTATTATTATCATTATTATTATCTTTTATTATCATTATTATTATTATTATTATTATTATTATTATTATTATTATTATTGTTGTTATTATTATCATTATCATTATTATTATTACTATTGTTATCATTATTATTATTATTATCATTATTATTATCTTTTATTATTATTATTATTATTATTATTATCATTATTATTATCATTATTATTATTATTATCATTGTTATTATTATTATTGTTATTATTATCATTATCATTATTATTATTATTACTATTATTATCATTATTATTATCATCATTATTGTTATTATTATTATTATTATTATTATTATTATTATTATTATTATTGTCATTATCATTACTATCATTATTATTATCATTATCATTATCATTATTATTATTATCATTATCATTATCATCATTATCATCATTATCATTACTTTCATTCTGATAACGCAGGGCCCTTCTTTCATTTTTGGGCCGGTTGATTTCAAACATAGTATCATTTACCTACATTCGGTACATTCATACACCTTCATTCAGTGTCCCTGGACACCTTCATTCAGTGTCCCTTGACACCTTCGCTTTCTATTTCTTGAAATTAATCTATGGAGTCAAATGTCGACCAAAAACAGACGACGCTGTGCTATCAGCTAGATCAGGAGAGTTAGATACAGTATTAGGTAGAATGTTGGGCAAGTTTGATGATACATATAGAAGAAGGTAGACACTGCAGGAGTATATGAATGAAAGCAAGATGTTGGCTTCTGATCAGAAAACAAGGAAAAAATCAAATTGTAAGGTCAGTTTGCACGGCGAAGAAGTGGAAGATGTGGATGAGTTTAGGGTGGGGGAGTAGTGAGGTTGGTAGTGGGAGAACTGAAGGTGAAATAAGAGTCATGCAAGGGAGGAAGGAAGTGAGGGTGTTCTGTGAAAGTCCTAGTGAATAGAAAGAAACCATCAGGCACTGGGTGTTGGAGGAGGTCTGTATGAAAGAATGTGTGGATGTGAAGCCCTAGTGTATATATTCCTATGAGTCCACGGGGAAAATGAAACACAATTAGTTCCCAAGTGCACTTTAGTGTAATAATCACATCATCAGGGGAAATACAAGAAAGAAATATAATAGTCAGTTGATATACAACGAAGAGACGTAGCTAGGACGCCATTTGGTAAAGTGATTATATATATATATATATATATATATATATATATATATATATATATATATATATATATATATATATATATATGCCCGAGCAGTTAGCGTTTTCTGACTTCCAAGCAAAGGTCCTGGGTTCGAGTCCTGGCTGTTGAAGGGTATTGATAATGTGATAAATAGAAGGAAGTCTTGAGAGGGTCATGTGGTATGAAGAAGTCATGAGAGAAACGGATGAATTGTGAGTCTTTCAGTATGGTATGGTCGCGTAGAACGCATGGCAGAGGAGAGGCTGGTCCA
This sequence comes from Panulirus ornatus, assembly GCF_036320965.1. NCBI lineage: Eukaryota > Metazoa > Arthropoda > Malacostraca > Decapoda > Palinuridae > Panulirus > Panulirus ornatus. The sequence continues at coordinate 14,900,958 of NC_092292.1, forward strand.
GAAAATATACTGTAATATAGCCGAAGGGACAAGGAAAGGAGATAGACCACGGAAGAGATAGAGGGAGACTGGGGATATACCAGGTGGAGATGTTAGAGAAATATCTGGAGGTCGGATGCAATGGAAAGCATTTTGTGTGTGAGTGGAGACAGACCTTGGTGTCAGTAAATGACTCAACTTTGCTTGTAGAAGTGAAATGGGAAAAGATGCTTTTATAGTTGTGGAAATGTGTGTGTTTCACGTGTAACACGCTGATCATGAGGGTGAGGAAGAATGTGTATGAGGGTGAGGAAGTGTGTGTGTGTGGGTGAGGAAGTGTGTGAGTGAGGGGGTGAGGAAATGTATGTGTGTGTGGGTGAGGAAGTGTGGGAGGGTGAGGAAGTGTATGTGAGGGTGAGGAAGTGTGTGTGTGTGAGGGTGATGTTGTGGAGGCTGTGTTTACTTGATCCACCCCTGTGTATTGGGACTGGCTCTTGTAACAGGTAAACAGACAGACAGACAGACAGCCACACAGCCAGATAACCAGACAGACAGACAGACAGATAGCCACACAGCCAGATAAACAGACAGATATACAGATAGATATGTAGATAGAGAGACAGAGAGATAATGGCCAAGCTGTTTCAAAATGTATATTTTGAGCTTATCTTCCTTACAGTCGCCATCATTCGACACGCTTCTCCACAAGCCTTATATGATAATACACGGAATATAATGGTATCAAGTCCCTCTTGTATGGTCATTTTTTTCGCTGCATTTCAGCCGAAGTTCATGAAACTTGGCACAAAGATGTCGGTCTGCTTACCCCTTACAAAATGCCCATGACCAAATCGTGAGGGGGTTAAAATTTCTTACCGTTTTCAAGAAACCCAAAAGTTATTCAACGATACTTTTTGCCGCTAATCGATTTCATATATTTTTTTTTTTCTAAACCAATGTTCATGACACTCATTTACTGCTGCGTTCTCTTAGTGATCCTGATGTACTTTGGTTGAGAGATATCGAAGGTATGTATGGACACAAGGGTAGCATACTGCGTCTGTGGACGCAAAGGGGAGATCATACTGACTGACGCAAAAATGCTGTTGGTCCTTCTAGCTGACGTAAAAGGATATGTCTCCTGTACACTGGCTTTGGTACGATGTTGAATAGGGAGAAGGTAAATGTGTGGAGAACCCGATGAGAGAGAGAGAGAGAGAGAGAGAGAGAGAGAGAGAGAGAGAGAGAGAGAGAGAGAGAGAGAGACGTGCAAAGTTCTCTGACTGAAGAAGCTTGAAGAGAAATATCATTATATGCTCCGCATTAAGAAAAAAAATGGGAGATGATCCAGTGTTTAGTTTGTACTGGAGACAGAAACGGAGGAAGAGTGATTCTAAAAATGTGTGTGTGTGTGTGTGTGTGTGTGTGTGTGTTACATGTTATGGGAACTTGACGTCATGGCAGTGTAACGCAGAATAAGTGTCACAGATGCAAACAAAAATGAAAAAAAAAAATAACCAAAAGACGTTCATGATTATTACGAATGGATCGAATCTGTCCGATTTCTGTGCCTGTTTCGATATTCACTGTTAGAGTTTTAAATAGTTTTTAAGAGAATAAAAAAAAAAAAGATCATTCAGACAGTATCTGTACTACACTTAAAAACAAAGTACAATAAGTATTAACACAAAATCACTTCATTTATACTCATTACACAGCGATGAATGTCGACATAAAACAATTGCGATCTATAACATTTGCAAATAGTGGATTTGAGATGTGATAGACAAATGAATATTGTTATTTCTTATACTTAAGAATCCAGTCACGTTCAGAGATAAAGAAAAAACCTCAACTACAATGTAATATATATATATATATATATATATATATATATATATATATATATATATATATATATTTTTTTTTTTTTTTTTTTTTTTTATACTTTGTCGCTGTCTCCCGCGTTTGCGAGGTAGCGCAAGGAAACAGACGAAAGAAATGGCCCAACCCCCCCCCCCCATACACATGTACATACACACGTCCACACACGCAAATATACATACCTACACAGCTTTCCATGGTTTACCCCAGACGCTTCACATGCCTTGCTTCAATCCACTGACAGCACGTCAACCCCTGTATACCACATGACTCCAATTCACTCTATTTCTTGCCCTCCTTTCACCCTCCTGCATGTTCAGGCCCCGATCACACAAAATCTTTTTCACTCCATCTTTCCACCTCCAATTTGGTCTCCCTCTTCTCCTCGTTCCCTCCACCTCCGACACATATATCCTCTTGGTCAATCTCTCCTCACTCATTCTCTCCATGTGCCCAAACCATTTCAAAACACCCTCTTCTGCTCTCTCAACCACGCTCTTTTTATTTCCACACATCTCTCTCACCCTTACGTTACTTACTCGATCAAACCACCTCACACCACACATTGTCCTCAAACATCTCATTTCCAGCACATCCATCCTCCTGCGCACATCTCTATCCATAGCCCACGCCTCGCAACCATACAACATTGTTGGAACCACTATTCCCTCAAACATACCCATTTTTGCTTTCCGAGATAATGTTCTCGACTTCCACACATTTTTCAAGGCTCCCAAAATTTTCGCCCCCTCCCCCACCCTATGATCCACTTCCGCTTCCATGGTTCCATCAGCTGACAGATCCACTCCCAAATATCTAAAACACTTCACTTCCTCCAGTTTTTCTCCATTCAAACTCACCTCCCAATTGACTTGACCCTCAACCCTACTGTACCTAATAACCTTGCTCTTATTCACATTTACTCTCAACTTTCTTCTTCCACACACTTTACCAAACTCAGTCACCAGCTTCTGCAGTTTCTCACATGAATCAGCCACCAGCGCTGTATCATCAGCGAACAACAACTGACTCACTTCCCAAGCTCTCTCATCCCCAACAGACTTCATACTTGCCCCTCTTTCCAGGACTCTTGCATTTACCTCCCTTACAACCCCATCCATAAACAAATTAAACAACCATGGAGACATCACACACCCCTGCCGCAAACCTACATTCACTGAGAACCAATCACTTTCCTCTCTTCCTACACGTACACATGCCTTACATCCTCGATAAAAACTTTTCACTGCTTCTAACAACTTGCCTCCCACACCATATATTCTTAATACCTTCCACAGAGCATCTCTATCAACTCTATCATATGCCTTCTCCAGATCCATAAATGCTACATACAAATCCATTTGCTTTTCTAAGTATTTCTCACATACATTCTTCAAAGCAAACACCTGATCCACACATCCTCTACCACTTCTGAAACCGCACTGCTCTTCCCCAATCTGATGCTCTGTACATGCCTTCACCCTCTCAATCAATACCCTCCCATATAATTTACCAGGAATACTCAACAAACTTATACCTCTGTAATTTGAGCACTCACTCTTATCCCCTTTGCCTTTGTACAATGGCACTATGCACGCATTCCGCCAATCCTCAGGCACCTCACCATGAGTCATACATACATTAAATAACCTTACCAACCAGTCAACAATACAGTCACCCCCTTTCTTAATAAATTCCACTGCAATACCATCCAAACCTGCTGCCTTGCCGGCTTTCATATATATATATAAAGCGAGAGCAAGGAATGCAGGAGAAAATTGCAACTATTCTGAGAACATATTTTTATAAAGTCATTTCTAGAACTGGAATCGAGAAGTTGGCTAAGACAGAGACGCGAAAGAGCATCTGTGCTTTCTTCGTAACTTCATTATCATCAGATTCAAAAATATATCAATAAGGAATCGAGAGAATATGTCCCAGATATTATCACTCGATATTCGAGGAATATCAGAGTATTCCAGCATGGCCTGGAAGAAGGAAAGAGGAGTGTTCCAAGTGAGGATATTCCCAAAGGGCATTTTGGAGTGGAAAGGAGGGTAGCAGTGGAGAATATAAGGTACGAAATGACCCTTGCGTTGCACCAGAGAACAAAGCAGGATTAGTGGGCCCATGTACGTGAATTTGAAGACGTGATTTTTATCCGAAGAAACGGATGGATGCGATGGGTGTACTGCTAAAAGACAGATAAATGTGAGGTTAAGAGAATGTCTGAGATTTGCTCATATTGTACCACAGTTGCTTGGTAAGCTAGGGAGAATGAACGGCAGATGCGCAAGGGAAAGGAACTCAAGTTTCGAAAGGGGTTGGTCGATAAGATGGGCACCTGGCTCAGACCAGGGTATATATATATTCTATTTTAATTTTCCAAAAGAAGGAACAGAGAAGGGGGCCAGGTGAGGATATTCCCTCAAAGGCCCAGTCCTCTGTTCTTAACGCTACCTCGCTAACACGGGAAATGATGAATAGTTTGAAAGAAAAGAAATATATATATATATATATATATATATATATATATATATATATATATATATATATATATATATATATATATATGTATATATATATATATAGCGTTAATGGGATGGCCTTGATTAAGGCCTCAACTGCTTTTGCCGTCTCCACTAACGTAAGAAAAATAGTAACAGATCTTTTGAGTGAGGATCTAAGGTGAGAGATTATTATACTGGAATAATATGAAGGTCGAGTGATCTTTACACCCATTCCGATCCTGTAGGTATACGTGACACTAGGTGGGCAGAAAAGACTCGTGTTAGATGGTGATGGAGGCCAGAATGATGGACGATGCGTTGAAGCCGATTATATTCTATGGTAGAGATGGTCCTTGGGGTCACTGGTGGTGGCAGCAGGAGAAGGGGGAGAAGATCCAGTGGTAGTTGGAATATTCAGTTTTTAATACAATGGGGATATCTTTTAGGGAGCTGTGTTTACATTTCACCCGCTTCTTTTTCAAGTAGATTCTCGTGGGAGACACTACGAATCGATACTACGAATAAAGGAATATGGGCTACGAATGTTTTAAGATCATTACGAATGTGTTTACGAATAAAGTAATATCGTCTACGAATGCTTCAAGAGCATTATGACTGGGGGTCACGAATCAAGGAATATGGTCTACGAATGCTTCAAAAGCATTACGAATGGGGTTACGAATAAAAGAATATAGTCTACGAATGTTTCATGAGCGTAGAATTAGTTAGCCTAAAAGACAGCATTTGAGTAAAGTAAATCAAAAGGACATGAAGTGAAAAGAAAACTGGTATAAATTCTGATTACAGTATGATGGATTTTATATCAGAGGAAGACAAGTCATGAACTGAAACAGCTGAAATGTTAACTGAAGTTGGTGAGAAGTTCTGAGATGAGAAGATCAGTTTGTGTATTTGAGAAGGACGCGTCGCCAGGGGACTGCAGGTCTGAGTTTGCACAGCGAATTATGAAGATAAAGTGCTGTTGGTTCACTGAGGGAAGTGATGTCAAATGTACGCCATCGGGTGACTGGTGTGTGTGTGTGTGTGTGTGTGTGTGTGTGTGTGTGTGTGTTGCAAGCCACTTCGTAATACGTGGAAGTGAGGCTTATGTCTGGAAATACGTGGAGATGAGACATATGTCTGAAATAGATCGACGGTTAAAACAGTTTTCATGTTATCTGGAAATGTAGTTAAAATGATAAAGAGATCGTAAAGCAATGGAATTGAAGGGAGTTACGATATATAGAATAAGAATGGGTAAGACCATGAAATGGGGAATAGGAAAGATACGAGAGATCGACTACTGAGGCTACCTGACCTTGTATGGGAAAAAAAAGAATATATATATATATATATATATATATATATATATATATATATATATATATATATATATATCATCCCTTGGGATAGGGTAGAAAGAATACTTCCCACGTATTCCCTGCGTGTCGTAGAAGGCGACTAAAAGGAGAGGGAGCGGAGGACTGGAAATCCTCCCCTCCCGCTTTTTACTTTTCAAAAAAAAAAAAAAAAGTGAACAGAGAGCTGGGCCTAGTGAGGATATTTCCTCTAAGGCTCAGTCCTCTGTTCTTAACGCTACCTCGCAAATGCGGGAAATGGCGAATATATATGATATATATATATATTCTTAGTGTCTTTGCTGTTGTTGTAGACAGATGCTAAAGGAACGACAGACCAGCGCATCCGGAATCCGTGTTAGAAAATAGTATTTATCCCCATCGGAAACGAGAAGCGAAATCTGACACCTGACAGGATACACACGAAGTGTGTGGGGAAACAGATGATGATAGTAATTAAAAAGGCGAGTAGCGCAGCGGAGGATGATATATCAGACTTATGCCTTGAGAACGTCGGAAGTTCGCTGAGCAATCGGGAAAGTAATGTACGGAGGGATTAAGGGGAAAAATATATATATATATGCTACGTTGTATAGGGAACCTTAAAGGTGTGGCGAAGAAGGAGGAGGAGGAAGAGGAGGAAGAAGAGCTGACGGTGGTCTGGCAGAACGTGAAGGAGCATCGGCGTGAATTGTACCCCTGAGGATGGGTCACCTCCGTCAGTACAGTGAGGAATTAAGCTGTCTCGAAGGCAGACGAGACTGTCAACCGATTAGCTAATGAAGACAGATGATGTCGCTCCTCCCCCCAAGGGAAATGAGCAGAACTGGTTGTGGTGGTGTGGTGGTGGTGGTGGAGAGTGGTGGAGGGTGGAAACCAAAGAGAGAGTGTGTGTGTGTGTGTGTGTGTGTGTGTGTGTGTGTGTGTGTGAGGGTAAGTGTGTGTGTGTGTGTGTGTTGATCATGTGGGAGGGAGGAGGGTGTGTTTGTAGGTGTGGTCAGTTAAGTACCAGATGATGAGGAAGTAAAACAGAAGAAGAGCTTCAAACGCCAGGGACCCATTCGTCGACCAGCCCTCTAGGGGAGGATGAACACCTAGGTCATGTGTGTATGTATGTGTGATGATATTCATAAGTATATAAATATGTAGTGTGATGTTCACGTCAAACTCATGGCCAAGTAATACACGTTAAGCCTGCAAAACGCTAAGGCCTGAAGAGCCCCAATGTATAAATACACACAGTAGCAATAATTATGAATATGTAGAATATCTACACACACACACACACACACACACACACACACATATATATATATATATATATATATATATATATATATATATATATATATATGTAGAACACGACAGAGCACCTTTTCTGATGGAGGGTTGGAAGGCGGAGGTGCAAATTGTGAGAAATCATCCAATAGAATCTTCATTAATATAACTTTTTTTTTCGTTTATAGATATTTACAGAATATATGAAGATGATGTTTGGTTTTACGTTGATATATCTGTGCGAAGGAAATGGATATATTACCGTGGATGAGCTGATTATGGCTTGAATAAATATATATTCAACAGGAAATTGAGGCTGATATATATATATATATATATATATATATATATATATATATATATATATATATATATATATATAAAATAGGAAGTTAATGAACTTAGGATTATATAGCTGGTGTAATATGGGTAATATGTCAACGATAAATAACCCTAAATATAGTCTTTATGGACATTTTTGATTAAAGATAATGTTTATGTGGTCTTATGTATCAAAATTCATCTTTAGTCCTTAATATATTCATTTTCAAATAAATGTGTAGATACGTTTCTTAAGTTCCAGTCGAAATTTCATGATTATAAAAAGTTGTAAATTAGAATTAAATATTTTTTTTAAGGGATTTCTCTCTCTCTCTCTCTCTCTCTCTCTCTCTCTCTCTCTCTCTCTCTCTCTCTCTCTCTCTCTCTCTCTCTCTCTCTCTCTCTGTCGCCGTTTCGTTGAAGAATTGTCATTGTTTATCATTTACATCATGTGTATCTGCTTTTTATTTTGATATTGCCTATATACCGTCCTCAGACACTGTTTCAGTACCATCTATGTGTACCATCACTGAGTACTGGATCAGGTACCATTCAAGAGTACCATTCCCAGGCGCCAAGATCATGTACCATACCTAGTTACCATCACCACATACTGTACCATCACCCGTACCATCCCCAGATTAAACCCATCTCCTTTCTCCCTCGTACCATAAAGTAAGGTACTGCAACCATGTACCATCCTGAGGTACCAGCAGGTACCATAACATAGAGTACCGCGACTATGTACCATTCCTACCAAACATAGGAAGGTACAATCCCCACATTCAACCATCCACATACCATAATATGGTACACACATCCTCATTCAACCTTCCACATATCATAATACGGTACACACATCACATACCATTCTCAACCACCATTAGCAACCTATTGCAACCATACATTTCGATAATTTCCCGACCATCCAAACCAATACTGTCTAAACTTTTGACCACCCGATTCGATCGACCCCCTTAGCCTGCATCCATGCCCAGACACCAAGAAACCATGATGTATAGACGCTAAAAACAACACAAGATATCACACACCCCCTACGTACCGGGCTCATGAGAATCGACTACACAGGTGCAGGATTTTAAAGACGTCTCGATAAAAAGATCCGAGTTAGGGTCGGGTGGACCAGACGGTATCCAGACCCAGTTATTAAACCCGAGAAAACAAACCATGTGGTCTGTCGTCCGTCACACAAGCTGGTGTGTGTCGTGTGTGTGTGTGTGTGGGTGTTGTGCTGACATCCCACACATCCCTGTGGTCACAGCCGATGTCATTCGCGTCGACTGAGGCGTCCAGAAGCGGCCCCATCCCAGCGGCAGGTGGGACATGGGATGTTTCCCCTGTCACTTGTTGTTCTCGTGATGGAGTGACATGTCCTCATCAAATTGATCTGTTGCGGTATATATATATATATATATATATATATATATATATATATATATATATATATATATACGACCGCAATAACGAGAGATATGTAGAATATTTACATGTATTTATGTAGAGCGCCACAGAACACCTTTGTTTGGCGTAGCGCTGGGATTCAGATGTCTGAGTTATGTGTAATCATTCGCTATATTCTTCGTTTTATATATCCAAATTAACATATAGGAAATGGATAGACAGATACGCGAAGCATTAGTCTATTTCTCAAGACCTCTTGAGGCCAGATGGCATGAGATATAGACGAAAGATTGGCCTCTGTGTCTTTCACTTTCCTGTGGGTTTATATGGCTTTAATGTCTACGATACCATTGTGGTTATTTTGGTGTTTATATATATATATATATATATATATATATATATATATATATATATATATATATATATATATATATATGATACCCTCAGACACCGATCATCTACGAAATCTGACACGTTTCAACCATCCGGTCATATTAGAACCTTCTTTTGACACTGCAAATAAAGCAGCGTCATTCGGAGTATGGACACTGAAGCGTCATGTTGGCGACACTCCTCTCCCTTGATGGCTGAGGAGGAGGAGGAGGAGGAGGAGGTCGTAGTTTGGACAAGTCCCGTAACTCCTCGCTTGTGTGAGGAGCGCTACTCGTACCGGCGATAGATGACTGATAATGTTGGATCTAATGAGGTATGGGTGACACCCACTCATCATCTTTGATAGGTTAATCACAAGCCAAGGGATAGTGTGTAGGGACGGGACATGTAGAGAGGATATAGAGAGAGATACCGAACATCTCATAGGAAAGAAGTGACGTTAGAACGATAGGAAATAAGGGTCCAAGATAGATAGAAGGATAGATATATTGAGGGTGGCAATAGCATGTTCTCTCAAGCCTCTCACTTTCATCGTGGAAGAATATGGCCAATAATCTCGTCAGTGTCGGTCAGTATCGTCTCGGAGACTGAAAGTGGATATTGGTGGGTGGGAGACACTGGTGTGCACCCGTTCGTACAGTCATGGCGCTGCTCTTCCTCCTCCTCCTCCTCCACCTCCTCTTCCTTCTCCTCCTCTTCCTTTCTCCTCCTCTTCCTCATCTTTTACTCCTCTCCTTCGTGATGTGGTCGACTGACTAACTGAATGACTGATTGACTAACTGACTGATTGACTGAATGCCTGATTGACTGAGTCGAACGTCCCGTTGGACTCTAGACACCACAGCGGAAGCCATTTGGGAATGTAAGTCCCTCTGGACGTTGTGGCGGTGCCTGGGTGTACTCTCGTTGTGTTCCACGTCAGACTGAGTCTCGTCTCGGTAGTTGCATCTGTTGGCAAGACCACAAGAGGATTTATAATGTGCGGTGGTCAGCCTCCATCTTGTTACTCTCCACGATGGTCCAGTAACTTTTTTTTTTCGTATAGCCACGCGAACTGGGATAATTTGTTCCCTCAAGAGGGACAGACCAGCAGTTTGCTCCTAAGGGAAGTCGCAATTTTCTGTTAAAAACTGTTGCTGTGATCGACTTTCGTAAAGTCGGTCTGTCTGTTCATCAGTGTTTAAGGTTCGTATTGTCAGTGTTTCCAGATTTATGTTGATGGAGTTCACGTATTTATAAAGTTCTTCCAGTCAGACGGCCTTTTTTTTTCCTCTTCTTCTTATCGACTCGACAATACAGGATTTGATAGCTTACAACGCAAGGTCTGGATTCTCTGATTGTGACGAATCGTTTACGACTTAATTCCATGATCTGTCTTATCTTTGCGACTTGATTCCATAATCTGTCTCTACGGACTGGAAACCACTCGAGAGCAACATTGACGAATGTATACCAAGTCAGGAGGAAGCGCAAGGAAACTCTATGAATAGATTTGACTCCTATATCCACACATACAAACGCCTTCGAGGCGTTGTCTATGTTCAGCTACTACGCATTTGTAAGGAGGACATCTATGAAAAAAAAAGATAGTTTTGTTTACTTGATATCACGACCTACATTACCCAGCGAAAATATGTGGAATAAAAACAACGTGTCTGCTATGGCCACGCTGGTCCTTGGGCCACGCACAACCATGGCCTCACTGTATCTCCTGATCGCTATGGCCACAGTGGTCAATGGTCCACACACACAAATGGCCTCACTGATTCCCTGGTGAGCTATGGCCACACTGGTCCACGGGCTACGTACACCCATGACCTCACAGGTCGTCTGGTCAGCTATGGCCACGCTGATGGCCCTCCGTCGTCTCCCCCAGCAAGGATCATCATTGTCTGGAGGTGGCCAGCTGATGATGAATAGCTCTCACTACGCTTCCATGACAGGGTCATCCCCCTCAAGCCTACCACCATCACTTCATAGATGAAAAAGGAGCATAAGAGCCAGGGGACTTAGCGTCGCTCCAACCAGAAAGGAATATATATTCATTCTCGAAGAAACAGACCTTAGACTACATGGGTTATCGTCGGGGTCAAGATATCCCCACACAAAGTAGGTTATCTTTGGTCAATAGATGCTAAGATGATATATATAATCTTGGGACGAGAGACCCTCCTAGATCTAGACGGGCTATCTTGAGCCATGAGATCCCAGAGTAAATGGGTTATCTTGGGTCAAGATATTACCAGACTTAATGGGTTATCTTGGGTCAAGATATCCCCAGACTAAATGGGTTATCTTGGGTCAAGATATCCCCAAACTAAATGGGTTATCTTGGGTCAAGATATCACCAGACTAATGGGTTATCTTGGGTCAAGATATCACCAGACTAAATGAGGTTATCTTGGGGTCTCACTCTGGCCTTTCGAGGGTACTAAACCATCGAGTATGAGATCGTGAAAGACCCTAAACCACTTAATTCATGACAAGAAGACGTCTATCCATCGTAAGATTTTCCGTAAGGCCAGAAAGCTGGAACCTCAAAGATCCGCTTGGCTCTGGGATGGTGACGTGCGAAGCGCTGGTCGTTCGAAACTGGTGTTCGAGTCTTTATGGTTTCAAATAAACCTCCTCCTCTGTTCCTTCTTTTGTAAGAAAAAAAAAGAAAAAAACCTGGAGAGGAGGATTTATAGCCTCGCCTTCCATCCCTTTCAGTGCCTTCTGCGACACGCAGGGAATGCGTGGGAAGTATTCTTTCTCCCCTATCCCCAGGGATAATATATATATATATATATATATATATATATATATATATATATATATATATATATATATATATATATATGTATATATATATATATATTGGAAAGGATCACAATTTTGCGCGTGATCAAGATATTCCTATGGTGATGTGATTATTACACGAAAGTGCACTTGGGAACTTTTCGTGTTTCATTTTCCCCGTGGACTCATAGAAATATATATATATATATATATATATATATATATATATATATATATATATATATATATATATATATGTGTGTGTGTGTGTGTGTGTGTGTGTGTGTGTCTGTCTGTCTGTCTGTTTGTCTGTCTGTCTGCCTGTCTGTGTCTCTGTGTGTATGTGTCTGTGTGTCTGTGTAATCTTTTTTTTTCCCAAGAAATTCTTCAAAATCCTGAAGTCTGGCACATGTTTGATGCAGTCTCCACCACAAACCAGTTTGTTCACTTTATGGCATCCTTCACCTTTAAACTGAATTGCTGTTGCACACTTAACAATTCTGTCTCAAACCTTGACGAGTGAGGGGTTTTTTTCTTCTTTCCATCTTACCTCGAAAAGGATTAAGGTTTTTAGGAATTTGAAAACCAAAAGATGGATTTATCTATTTTTTTTTTTTTTTTTACCTGATGATGACAATTCATTGTCTGTTTCTGCCATTAAAGAGATTCATTATTTGCGATCTCTTTTTACTTGATAACGACTGGTTATTTTCAGTTTCTATCGTTAAATGAATTTATTATCATCAATTTCTTTACATGATAACGGCAGTTTATTGTCTGTGTCTGTCGTTAAAGGTATTCATTATTTTTACATATTTTTTTCTTTACCTAAAAATGACATGTTTCTGTCGTTTTCTTTCTTTACGATCGCCTTGGAATTTTTAGGATATTTTCATGCAAATGGGAGGAAACAACTTTTTTTTCCCCCCGGACGTTTATTTAGACTTTTAAAACTACCTTTTATCTCTGTTTATGATGACTGATGTATATATATATATATATATATATATATATATATATATATATATATATATATATATATATATATATATATATTCCTATGAGTCCACGGGGAAAATGAAACACGAAAAGTTCCCAAGTGCACTTTCGTGTAATAATCACATCATCAGGGGAGACACAAGAGAGAAATATAACAGTCAGTTGATATACATCGAAGAGACGAAGCTAGGACGCCATTTGGTAAACATGTGATTGTTCAAAACATATATATATATATATATATATATATATATATATATATATATATATATATATATGCTGTCAGCTTGATCCTCGAAGCTGACGGATTCTTTCGGAGAACCTTTTAAAATTTGAGAAAAAAGCTTAAAGTTTTTTTTTTTTATGTTAGCTGAGACGGCACGGGCAAATGGGGCCATCGAGGCTATCCCATTAACGCTCTCTCTCTCTCTCTCTCTCTCTCTCTCTCTCTCTCTCTCTCTCTCTCTCTCTCTCTCTCTCTCTCTGATACTGTCGCAACCGGCAGAGTGAGTGGGTCATCATTTGGTCCAGGAACGTCCTCTTCTACCAAGGGTTCAGGTGGTGTATACGATGTGGGCTGACTCCTCCACACACACACTTAGGATGGTGTGGGAAGCTACCTATGGTGTAGTCACCTCGAGTGGCGTGTGTGTATGTGTGTGTGTGTGTGTGTGTGGAATCTGTCTATTTGTTGAGGGTATAGTGGCGGTGTGAGGGAGTAGATGGTATGGCTGTAGGTAGAACTGTGGACGGTGGACAGTTGGATGGTGAGATGCCGTGGGTGGTCGGGTGGTCAGACAGGCGTGTGTGTGAGTGTGTATATGTGTGTGTGTGTGTGTGTGTGTGTGTGTGTGTGAGGGAGCGCGGTAGCACCTTAAAATGGCGGCGTAATCCAATCCCAATGTGGAAGGCGGGTTAAGGGTGAGGGAGGACGGAGGTCCGTCAAGCTCACCTCCCCCAGTAATAGCTGTCATGTCTGGTAACATATTGCCCCTGGGGCCTCCTCCCCCCCAGCAAATAACCTTGTATTGTTCCTCGCCATTTTGTCTAACAGGGAGGTATTTTAGCCTGTGTTTTATAGAGGGTCTATAGAGCAAGGGAGGAGGGGAGGTATTGAGGCCCGCGAAGCCTAGCAGCATTTCGCTGGTGTATGTGAGTTTCTCCCTAACGCTGCTAGCAAAGGCCTTCCTCCTCCTCCTCCCTGGGTTTGCCAGTCTCTATTTCTGGTCTTGTTCCTCCTTCCTGTTTATTCTGGTGCTGCTCCACTTGTCTGTACCTTTGGGGCAGGGAATGATGTGCTTAGATCCCCACATGACTGTGTTCTCTCCCTCACCTTACAGTCGCCTGGTCCTCGTCGTCTACCTATACCCCGGAAAGCTGTCATGTGCCATGACCTTATCTCCCTGTTCGCCACGGCTGGTACGTTGTATCGGCCTAGGGACTGTACCTGTACCACAGCTTACTGTACCACCGTCGCCTTGGACAACATTACACCTTATTCTACCTTGCTCCAGTGTACCGTCATTGTAACTTAGTGTACCTGACTGTACCGTCCTGTACTGAACTTTACTTAGCAGTATGCTAAGTACCTCTCCAGTGAAACTTGCCATGAACCTTTTTAGTACCAAGTTGCGTCGTCCCTTCCTCCTTACCAGTCCTATCTCTCCACCATACCTTACTGTACCTGCTTTATCGCTCTTTGCCCAGAACCCTATTGAACCTTATTCTATTGCCCCTAGCTCTACAGCTCACTAAACTTTTCAGCATTGCCCCCTGCTCAACACCTTACTGAACTCCTCATAATTGCCCCTTGTTTCAATCTTTATTGTACTCTGCATCATTGCCCCTCTTCCTCCACACCATACTCAACCCTGCACAATTGCCCCTTGCCCTACGCTTTGCTGAACTCTACACCATTGCCCTTTTGTCCCACACCATAGTGCACCATGAACTCACCACCCTGTACCCTGTAGTCAACATCCCCTTACCTCGTAACAGTACAGTAGCTAACGTCTACACCTCCACCAGTCTAGCAGGTCATGGTACTCGACAATGAAGCCACGGCAGAGTAAGCAATGGGCTATAATACCATTCGACGTTTATCTCCACCCATTTGTAAAGAAAAAAGAAATCTCCCTCCTCCTCCTCCTCATCTTCCTCTCCTTCATGGCAACACGTCAGTAGGCGCTGAACGATAGAAACTCATGGCTTTGGCTTTCATTCCTCTACGGCTCTCGGGTCACAAGTGAGCAGTGCGTGAGAAGGATTTAAGTAAAGGGATAGTCATGGAGGATGTTGGATATGTAGTAGCTTAGGGGACCTGAGGTGCCTATCCCTCCATAGCCTGTACCTACTACTACTACTCTCTCTCTCTCTCTCTCTCTCTCTCTCTCTCTCTCTCTCTCTCTCTCTCTCTCTCCTTCACTCACCCCTTTACACGACAACGTCATCATTGTGTTCCTTCTCTTCTCTCTACCACCACCACCACCACCACCATCAACCCCCCACCACCTTCATTAAGCCACCACACCACCACACCATCCCCCTCCAACAACAATCCCCCTCCCTCCTCCTCCTCCCTCAATGTGTTCTTTCATTCTGCTTTTATCTTTTACCCACAAGCAAATACCCTACCCTGTACAAGTGCGCAGAAAATTGAGGTAAATCTGTAATTAACCAGACGGTGATGGATGGTAATTAATGCTCGTATGTCTTATATCTTCCCCGTATAATCAAAATTATAAGTTATATGTAAAACAAATTTAAATGATAGAGATCAGAGTTATAAAGTAGTATTAGTTGAGACGCTACCCCTCACGAGCGCTTCTCCCATCTTCCTCTTTTTTTTTTTCAAGATAACTTTTTTTTTGAAAGTTTGTTATGTTACTGCTCCCAAATGGCAGGATAAACCCACCTTGGGAGGGGAGGTGGTTAAACATTTGCAACCGTGTTATTAAGCATATTTCGCACGTATATATTTGGACTCCTTCTATCCTTCGCAGGGATACGCTGCTGCCCTTGTCTTCCCTCCCACTGGCGTACATTTTAGCGAGAATGAAGTTAAGGTATGACCTCAAAGGCTCTTTCCGTGATTACACCGACCACGCTGGATTATCGGATGCAAAACGGATGGTGGGGGAGGAGAAATAAGGGAAGACTTGATCAGCCAGAAACGCACCCTGATTAATCTATGTGTGTGTGTGTGTGTGTGTGTGTGTGTGTGTGTGTGTGTTGAGGTGAAGGTCCCATCCTGCCGCCATGGATCTGTGTGGAGGTTAATATGGCTATTAAGTAATGTAATGGTTTTATAGGGTGGCACAAACTTGTTTTAACTCCTCCTTGAACACGACCCTTGAGTACGACGGTATGCAACCCTTGAGCACAGCTGGACGACCCTTGAGCACAGCGGGGCGACCCTTGAGCACGACGGTACACGACCCTTGAGTGCGACGGTGCACAACCCTTGAGTTCGACGGTACACGGTACTTGAATATGACGTTACGACCCTTGAGTACGACGGTACACGACCCTTGAGCACGACGGTACACAACCCTTTAGAACCAAGGCGCAACCCTTACGTATGCTGCATTAGTCCTCTGGTCTTCATATCGAATAGATATTGACCACTAGATTGACAAGAGCAGTCGACAGACGTCGATACAGTGATCATGTCGACTATATCTATCATGAGGAATGAATCTATCGACAAGATATTGACTGGCAGTGTGAACGATTTGACTCAGTTTGAGAATGCAAGAAGTCCTTGAGAAGAAACAGCAAATGGTCTTTTGATAAATAAACTTAACTGGATTGACCGCCGATAAAACTTATAAAGTTTTTTGAGGTGGAATGATTTTTTGAGGAACGTGTCCATCCAAACATCTACAGCAGCGAGGACACATTACGTGTCATCGATATGTGTCCCGAGACCATAGTATGGGTGAGGGTAAGAGGCCCCCTTGATCCACACGTACTCCCACAGATAGCAACAGAAGAAGAGGCTAGACTCCCTTCAGGGACACACACACACACGTTCCTCCTCCGACTTCGAGCTTGCCTTCTGCGTCGCGCTAGAGCCATGAGCCGAAGTCGTGACATCACTATATATATGGCCGCAGTCATCACGACCTGAAGGACTTTAAACAAGAACCTAAATACGATGGAAAAAGAAGATATTCAGCTGCCTAGAAATGATGAATAACATACCTACAAATGTGTAAAAAAATATATAAAGCAGCCTATAGAGCAATGGCCTAAAATCATGGCTGGATAATCTATTGAGGAATGAGCGAATTGCTCTAAGCCTTTGATGGTTTCAGGTACGTTATAGGGAGGATGGACAACGGAGGTGGTCATCAATGATTTAAAACTGTGATTCAATTTAGGTGAGACTTGAAGCTGTTACGAAACCTAAGTGTCGAGAAACCATATCAAGAAATCTGCTCTAGATTTCCGAAACATTTGATTCATATTAAGTGAAGTAGAGGACGTGAAAATGGATTGCCTATCCACTGTTGCTGGATGGAAAATATATCCGGATTTTACGTGTTTCGGTACGAATCATTTCGTTCGTGGAGCATTATGATTTGGCTGTCTTGGGCACACCGGCCCTTTAGCAAGACGCTGCAACCCTTGGCTATGATGTCGTGGATCCTCTGCATGGCCCTTAGTGGCCAGGTCAAAGGCCGGGCCATTATATACCTAGAGGTCGTATGGACGTGCTTGAATATAGCACTTTCATGCCCGAGAGTCGTACCGCCCTTACCCAAGGGTCGTTCCTTCGTGCTCAGGAGTTTGAACGAGTCTGCAACAAATTAATATTTGCTGGCAATAAACACTAAAGGAACGATCAAAAGAGGTGGCATCCCAGACGCCAAGTTATTAGCACCACCTCCCGTTGCTGCAGTGTGTGTTCATGTCTCTCCTCTGATGCTGAGAGAGAGAGAGAGAGAGAGAGAGAGAGAGAGAGAGAGAGAGAGAGAGAGAGAGAGGAGTGCCTGTGAGCATCAAGCGTGTCGAAAACCTTATAATAAGACTATATATTTGCACCTGTTCTCACAAAGCCTATCGTTACGTCTGTGAGTTACGTGCCTTCTGAGTTACGTGTCAGGTC
>NC_092292.1:14923995-14946495 GCF_036320965.1 Panulirus ornatus
AAACCGAAGATTTTCTTTTCCAATCTAAGCTGAGAGTCGAAAGCCTTCCTGTGCTTGCTAAAAATCCTAGCTCAACTATCGAGTTATATTCGAAGATTCTGATCTCTCACCTCCGTCTGAAGCTCTCCGTACACATCGACACCGCCTGTACTTCGATGCTGTGCTGGAGGGACGAAGTTATTAACTCCTGGACTTCGAACTCCGTTAACATCCCTCTTTGCCCTGACGTCAGGTGGGGGCAACACTACATCTCCACTTCTCACTCCTCCCTCATGAGACAGCATTCCTTCTAGTCCTGTCCGTCCACCAGCTGGTTAATTGCCTTATATCATCCAAGTCCGGTTCATCAGAGTCCAGACAGTCTTATGAACATTAAGGTTCATATCTTATATCCCTTACGACTCACAGTCATGGTTCCTGCGTCAGTTAATGCAAAATTATCTCCCTCATGCTTTTCTTTACTTGGGTCCAGTGGGAAAGGTTCGGAATTTGATAATATCAACTTAATTTCATTCCCAGTGGTGAGGGTGTGGCGCAGTTGAGTTCTGGATTATGAATAGATTATTAATCAAGTCCAAGGAAAATAAGTGCAGCTTTTTAATCTCGATTTCTTTTCTATATGACTCGGGACGATTATCAAAATGCTCATTGAACCACCAAGACACAGAGAAGATGCTGGATAACTCGGCCTTAAGTACACCACACGCTGGATAATTGGCCTTTTTAATGTACCGGGAGCCAATTCATCATGTTCTATATACAATAAACACAGGTTTCTGAGTGAGATATGAGTTCACCGGGTTCTGGATGATAGCGAGGGCTAATCGGGGTCTTAAATATTCAGGATAGAGGTTAATCGGGTGTGAAATATTCGAGATGAAGATTGATCGGTTCCTGAATATTCAAGATGTTTCGAAGCGATTTGAGAGACTCGAAGCTTCGAAGGTTTATGAGGCTTAGAGTAATGTGAACAGAGAAAAAGGGTTCTTCGAGTCGAAAGTTATACTGGGTATCGCTGGGATGAAGTGTGTATGTGTGTGTGTGTGTGTGTGTGTGTGTGTGTGTGTAGACCCACTTCGCCAGCATAGCACAAGGTTTGAGTGTGGAAGGTGACTGTGTGTGTGTGTGTGTGTGTGTGTGTGTGTGTGTGCCCGATGCAGAGGTTGGGCCGGCGTACTGCTGGGCCGGGTGTGAAACCTCTGCAAACCAGTTATCAAACCACTCTAGCCGCTGGAGAGATGACCAATCATGTTGTTACACACCGCGGCAGACCTATACACACACACACACACACACACCAGCCGACCATGGACGGCCACCCCCCCCATCAACACACCAGATACCTAAAGATGCCTCATCAACACCTTAGATGCCCGCAGACGACGCAACAGCACAACAGATGTCTAAATACGACTCCTAGACACGCTAGATATCTAAGGACGACGCAGCAGCACAACAGATGTCTAAATACGATTCCTAGACACGCTAGATATCTAAGGACGACCTATCGACACATCAGATGGCCACAGACGACCCCCACTAACAACACAACACAAGCATTCAGCCTTAATCACCTGATAACATCAAGTATCTTAAGTATTTATGATGTAAATCTAATTAAATTCTATGGCTGTTATTAACACGTTACTATGAAGTAAGGAGTCTGAATTGAAAAGCAGTTGAATACATATGTTAGCAGTCCTGATCCTGAGGCATTCATGGGCCGCCAACGGGTCGAGTGTATAAGTTC
Source organism: Panulirus ornatus (assembly GCF_036320965.1). Lineage (NCBI taxonomy): Eukaryota > Metazoa > Arthropoda > Malacostraca > Decapoda > Palinuridae > Panulirus > Panulirus ornatus. The sequence continues at coordinate 14,925,746 of NC_092292.1, forward strand.
GAATCTTGGTTGCGGCAGTCGGTCCACAGTCAACCTAGCTGTTCATCCACCCTTAGGGGTTAGTCGATAACATGGGTACCTGACTCAAGCTAGGGTATATAAATGTGTGTGTTTGTGTATATATATATATATATATATATATATATATATATATATATATATATATATATATATATATATATATATATATTATCCTCTTATCCCTGGGGATAGGGGAGAAAGAATACTTCCCACGTATTCCCTGCGTGTCGTAGAAGGCGACTAAAAGGGGAGGGAGCGGGGGGCTGGAAATCCTCCCCTCTCGTTTTTTTTTTAATTTTCCAAAAGAAGGAACAGAGAATTGGGCCAGGTGAGGGTATTCCCTCAAGGCCCAGTCCTCTGCTCTTAACGCTACCTCGCTAATGCGGGAAATGGCGAATAGTTTGAAAGAAGAAAAGATATTATCCTCTCTTGTAAGTAGACTGGATCGTCCGCAAATGGCACTTGTCCTCATGTTTTTGGAATAAGTATACTTGCCATGGTTGTTGCAAGGGGTACCATTATGAAATGAAATAGATGAGCGCAGCTGTGTATCGTTTGCGTGACCATGATAATGTCTTCAGGTGTTAATGGTTGCAAGATAACGTGATAAGGATTGAGTCAGTTTCTTTGTTTTTCTTGCTGGGAAATACTAATAACACAGATAGATAAATAGATATATGATAGATAGATAGATAGATAGATAGAAAGAGAAAGAGATAGAGATAGATAGAAAAAGAGATAGATAGATAGATAAGTAGATAGATAGATAGATAGATAGAGAGAGAGAGAGAGAGAGAGAGAGAGAGAGAGAGAGCTCAGGTCTCGAGTGCATTAAGGAGTGTGCGGAGGGAGAAGAAGGCAAAAATGTGTATATTTCAAGGTATACGAATCCCAACGGTGTCTTATGGATTTGTGTTTATCGCCTCGAACACAAAAAAAACGGGGAAAGAGGATGAACATATTGAAGAGAAAATGCCTGTGGACAGCATGCGGTGTGAAACAGGTTGAGGGAACGGCAGTGTAAGAGACTGGTGTGCTATTAAGCTCAGCCTGACTGAGAGAGATGATCTGGGTGTTGTAACATTTGAAGAGGATGAGTGAGGAAAAACTGATGAAGAGGATCAACACATCAGAATTGGAAGGAGCGTGAAACAGCTGCAGATCGAGGAAATGGAAGGAAGGGGTGCATGACGACGCTGTAGGGGTATCAGGATCTAAACATTTAAGGAGGTGAAGGGCGTGCATGTGATAGAACGAATTGGAGTAATGTGATATAGAAGGGGCAACGACATGCCGTCCATGCGTTGAAACACCGCATTTAGAGCAGAGGTAGATCATATGATTGTTCGTAAAACACGGCAATGGACGATAGGCTTTGGTCTCAGTGCAATACACAAGAGAAATATAGATTGAATGTGTGTTAGAAAAAAAAAGTCGCTCTATTTTGTTCCTGACGCTACCTCGCTAAGGCGGAGAAGCGACATGAAAAGAATTGATAAACTAACTGTATATATATATATATATATATATATATATATATATATATATATATATGTGTGTGTGTGTGTGTGTGTGTGTGTGTGTGTGTATGTATATTTGCGTGTGTGGACGTGTATGTATATACATGTGTATGTGGGAGGGTTGGGTCATTCTTTCCTCTGTTTCCTTGCGCTGCCTCGCTAACGCGGGAGACAGCAACAAAGCAATTTGATTATTAATCCATTTATTTGATTATCAATCCATTGATTTGATTATTGATCCATTTATTATTAATCCATGTATTTGTTTATTCGTTTATGAATTCACTCATATATTTCTTTATTCATTTATTCAACATTCTACCATCGTCACCAGCGCCCCCTTAATAAAGGGTTGATGGTGGTGGGACCCCTTTTCCAGAGTCCATATTTACCTGCTTCTTTTTGGAGTGCAAAATGGAACCCTAATAATCCCATAGTTGAGTCCTGGTGTTTCAGTTCATGATGATGATAATAATAATAATGATAATAATAATAATGATAATAATAATAATAATAATAGAAATGATAATAATAATGATGATAATAATGATAATGAAACAGTTATGATTATTATTATCATCACCATTATGTTGTCATATGTGAAACTATCATCATTAAAGTATTACTAGTTTACTATCATCATTAAAGTATTACTAGTTATTAATAACGATAATCATTGTTATTATAGTTATCATTATTCTTATTATTATCATCATTATTATTAATAGTAGTAGTTTAGTATTATAAGACAATATATTAATAACAATGATATATATATATATATATGTATATATATATGTATATATATATATATATATATATATATATATATATATATATATATATATATATATACATATATATATATATATATATATATATATATATATATATATATATATATATATATATATATATATATATATATGCTAATAACCAAGAGGAAAATGAAACACGACAAGTCCCAGGTGCACTTATGTGTACCATCACATTGTCAGGGGACTTGTGATGTTAATTTCTCTCGTGTGTGTGTGTGTTTGGACTCCTCCTGTCGACGATATGTAGTAAAGTGTTGTGGAGATACTCATTGTCCCAAAGGGGTCCATCACTCCCTTGACTATTGTTGTAAAGCTACCTGGAAGCTGCAGAGCCATAAAAAGTGTCTCATATATATATATATATATATATATATATATATATATATATATATATATATATATATACAATGAATACTCGAAGCAGTGTAGCCAGAAACAGAACCGTTCTTCTGACATTGTCACAAGAAATCCCTCTTCATCATTAGGTCTATTAAGTATGAATTGATCTCGTTACAATTTATAAATATGAAATTTCTCGTTACCCACAAATCTATCATAAAGTTCTATCGAGAACCTGGAAGATCAAAATGAGGTTACAGTAAATTAGAATATATATATATATATATATATATATATATATATATATATATATATATATATATATATATATATATATATAGTAGCAACAATTGCGGCCCCAAGCACACTTTGAGTCTCCCATGCAAACTCCTCAACTAACCCATCGCAGGGAACATTAGAATCTTACTCACACACGTTGTAGCTACTACTGCTACTCCTGCTGGGGGAAGACGCGTCGTCAGCAGGCGGAGGGAGGCCCCAATTGTCGTCTTTCGGTCGAGCTTGACCATCGCCGGAGTTGCAGTGGCGAGAAATTTCGCGGGGAAACGACATGTCGTCTTCGGGGTCTTTCTTCTGGCGTGGGATGAGATCGACTTTGGTAATGTTATGATCGGAAAGCGATTGGTCTTTCGTATAAGAGGGTCGAGTTCGACGCCGGTGCTCCTGTCGTGGGACGAGGGCGACGGAGGAAAGGGTCGCTGCTACTTGGAGCGGGGTAAAAACACGGGGCGCAGCGTTTACTGTCGGTGCTGAAGCCCAGTAGCGGCGGTGGTTGATGTCCGTGTTGGCGGGCACCGGCGGGCCGGCGGGCGGCGGTCGGCGGCAGCGGTGGCGGCAGCCGTACCGTCGCTCCTGTTGATGAAAAACAGGAACAGAGGCCCTACTGTTGAAGGGGAATAACTGAGGGGGAGAAAAAAAAAAAACAGGGAACTGCGATGGATTTATTTCTCACGTCGGAAACGGCGTCACCGGAGTGGAGGGAGATGACGGTGACGTGAGTCCAGCGAGAGGCATTACGGGAGTCGGGTTTACGTCAGCGACTGGGGCGTCGACGGATCCGGGCGAACGACGGAGGTGGAGGGACAACGAGACGGATTACGCGCAGATATTCCTCCACCGAACGGCGCGCGCGACGACAGCGGCAGCGGCGATGCAGACGGAGGACTGAGGAAGCTTTTGACGGAGGACAAGCGGGGCTGGGACAAAACAGGCGGAGGAGGAGGAGGAGGAGGAGGAGGAAGGACGCGTCAGTTGACGGGCAGGAGACATATGGAGCGTTGAACCACGACCAGCCTGGGCCCCTGGCGGCCCGGGCTGGCCCGCGGGCCACCCCTCTCGCCCTCTGATCATAGAGGTACGAATAATAAAATATCACGGCCCACCACTTATCCCTAGCGATTACATTGTTTGATAGCAATTAGGGGTGGCCAGGGCTGGGGGAGCCCCCGCTATTACGACCGGCACAGCACCCGTCGCTCACAGCACCCACCGCCGCCCACAGCACTCTTGCCCACAACCCACAGCCCACAGTACTCTTGCCCCCGCCGCCACCTCCTCCCACAGTATCCTTGCTGCACTCAGCACAGCAGCCTGATATAAAGAACCACGCTGGAATCCTAGTGTCTCCGGGTTGGACACTTTGACACTAGCCACCTACAGTGTGTCCTCACTGCACGGCCCACAGTGGTGGGCCCTTGCCGTGCCGTCGGAGCACCCAAGGGCCCGCTCTGCACACACACACACACACACACACACACACACACACACACAGCGGCAGTCTACCTCGGTCTCTTCCCAACCACAGGAACCTGGGTCTATCCCTCACAGTGACCCAAGCCATCTTTAGCATCCTACTTCCCATATTACCCCAATCCTACCTCCCTCTGCGCTCAGTCCTGCCTCCCACATCATCCCTCATCCTTCCTCTCGCAACACCTTATCCTACCTACCACGTCATCTCTTATCCTATACCCCCACAGCGTCTCCGTCCCACCTTCCACAGGACTGTACATCCCACAGTACCTAAGACACCTTAAGATTCCCTCCCACCTACCCTAGTATCCTAACCTTCCGCATCATCCAAGGTCTACCTTCTACAGTAGACCCGATCCTACCACCCACAGCACCCCGTCCTACGTACCACAGCGTGCTAATCTGACGCCACGAAGGATCGGAGTGTATAATCCTGGGAATGTAGGGGGATCTCATCATCCTCCAGATGCCTCTTGATCCTACAGATCATCCTGCACTCCTTCCACACACTGACCTCTATCCTCCTCGACTCTAGGAGTTCCCCCTCCCACCCCCCGAAGTGACCTAACCCACCACACAGCTGCGTCCCTTTGCTGCAGTGAGGAAATGTACAGCGTCATCACCACCCACGCTCCTCCAACGGCACAGCACCACCCACACTGCGTCAGTAACACAGCGCTAACAATACATCCCCATCATCGCAGCCCCAACAACACACCCTAGCACCATAGCACCACCAACACTGCTCCCTCATCATAGCACCAACAATATAACATCACCAACACAACGGCAACAACATGGCATGAGTAACATAGTTTCACCAACACGGCGCCATAAAAAAGCGCTAGCAACATAGTACCTCCATCACAGAGCCTCCAACACAGCACTAGCAACATAGTACCACCATCACAGAGCCTCCAACACAGCACTAGCAGCATAACTCCAACAGCACACCACCAAAGCATAGCACTACCACTACACACACACACACACACACACACACACACACACACAAACACACACGTCAATGGGCGGACTGATCCCCTACTTTAGACTGAGGCTCTCTATTCCTGCCTGTCGTCTGGTCCCGCGACACACCGTCTCAAGTTTCAGCTCGTCTGTAGGCGATTCGCTACATCTGTTCCCTTGCAGGCCCCCTTCCCCTTCAGTAGGTCATACAGTACTCCTTACAGCAGGTTATGCAGTACCCTTGGTAGGTCAGACAATACTCCCAGTAGGTCATAATATATTCCCAGTAGGCCATGTACTACACCTATTAGGTCGTGCAGTACCCCAGCAGGTCATACCAAATCCTATCAGGTTATGCCTTACCCTACAAGGTCATACAGGACTCCAACAAGTTATGCAATATCCCAGCAGGTCACGCCGTATCACAAGTTTATACCATTCCCTTTCCAGGTCATGAAGTACCCAAGTAAGTCATACAATAACCCCATCAGGTCACTCATTACCCAAGAGGGTCCTATACTACCCCGAGCAGGTAATACATTACCCTCAGTAGGTCGCGCGATACCCATGTCAGGTCATGCATTACCCCCAGAGGGTCATTTAGTAACTCCAGGAAGTTCGACCTTGCCAATGGTCGGTTGTTGGAACGAGGAGACCTGAGAATCTTGCGCGAGGTCCCCAACTTCCGCAGCAGGTAGCTTCCCACCACAGGAAATTCTTAGGCTCTCTCAGCTGCGAGTCAGCGTTCCAGCAGATGCCTGGAAACCCTCCGAAGAGATTCCTGGACAGCCATGAGGAGGTGCAATGGGGCCTTTTTCCAGCCCTTGGTGGTTGAAGGCCGCTGCCTAACACACCAATTACCCCAGCAGCAGTCACCAGCTTCCTCCCTCAGGAACTAACCATGAGACAACATTCCAGCCATTTGTCTCCGGAAATAACTGGAAAATTGCCAAAACCCCCGCTGGTCCATGGGGAAATATTTGATTAATCCAGACGAGGAAACTACAGGGTATGTGTACAACGCTGCCTACTGGGTACCGGTCACTTTGAGGGGAAAGGAAAGATATTGTAATCTGCTGAATAGATGAATGTCTGGGTGAACCTCACCCAGTGGACGAGCTGCCATTTTCCAGCCAAGACCATCCAGTGTCGTCCTTAACTTTCATCACAATCTGACTAATACCTGATGGGTCCCATCTTAAGGCTGTCCTGTAATTTGTGTTTCATGTCGCCCATAATGAGCAAAATAAGATTACAGGTCTCTGCTATTAGCTTAATACAGTGTTCTATAGTGTGTGGTTTCAGAAGTTTGAAAGCTTGAAGTACGTTTTCTATCAGTGCCTGGAATCTATCGTAGTGTTTCGTTGAGAGTTGGCGCAAATATGCTTTTCTATCTGATCCTCTGTTCCCATTCAAGCGCATTTTGATTAGTATTCGGAACCTACGTGAAAGTCTTCCGATTCCTCTCTCACGCTTTTCTTCTTTCACTGAAGCGGCCAACATCGCTGGAATGTATTTTTTTCTTCGGCGTTGGGAAAAGTACGTGTTTCGAGTTGTGGAAATCCTGACATTCGTCTGTTAATTCCTTTGGCAAATTGTTACACATTTTAATGGCACATAACACATGCCTTTGTTCATGGTTTGGCGTGTATCTAAATGATATTTAATTTTCGCTGCAGTGTGTGAAGAATTCTTTATCTTGGATGTTGCAACATAAAGACTGCAAGATCTGTGAGCCAGAGTTACATTCCATGATTAACAGAATCAGGGGTTATGCTGGACATGTATATAAAAAAAAAGCGTTCCATATCTTGCTGCTTAAGAGATCGTATATGAGCATTTTTTGGTCATTACTTCAATCATTTAATAGCAATTACGTACACGGGAATTTGATAACCCCTTAACTATTATGTATAGAGTTTGACTCTTACAAATGAATTGTGTTCAAAGCAGTGAATTGGATTCTATTGAGACTAATGAATGAGTTTGCTCTGGATGTACAGTCTATGTATACCTTTATGCAACAGTCTACATATGACATAAGTGATAAAAGTGAACAAAGTCCTTTGGCTATTCTACTTTCGTTATAATCATCATCAATGATATGAAACACTGATATCTGGAGAACCAAGTATCAGCCTTGAAATACAGTTCTACAAAAAAAGTAGCCATATTGTGCTGCTAAAAAAAAAGTCATCTCTCGTGGCCACTTTCGATTATAATGAAGGGTCGTTTCTATGACACTTTCTTGATAACTGCGTCGTAGTAGTATTGGCTCTGGACGTATAATGTTATGCGAGAGGGAGCCATTTTGTATTCATGAAAGAAGTGGAAAGGGTCATTTTAATGCATTTGGCTTTCAAAAGCCATTTCATATATATATATATATATATATATATATATATATATATATATATATATATATATATATATATATATATATATATATATATCTTTCCTATATGCCTTATATATGAGATAACCAAGCTTTACCCCGGGTATATGAAGAACGCACACGAACACACATTTTGTCAGTGTATAGATCCGACAAGACCCCCATAACACTGTTGTTTCGCCCCGACCTCACAAACAAAGGAGGATCGGACTTCTATGGCTGGTCGAGAAGACACGGTAGGAGGGAACTCCCTCGCCCCAGTGGATACTTTTATTCACGCCGAGGAAAAATATGGGATCGTAATCGTGAAGGGGGAGGGAGGGTTGGGGTTTTTAAAAAGGAGCTTAGGTTAGATGATAGTGTTTATCCTGCAGAAGGCGCTGTAGGGTAGACGTGCAAGGGCGGCGACATCCGTTCGTTTCTGCTGACTTAAGATGGTGTATTTGGTCGTACATTTTATATATATATATATATATATATATATATATATATATATATATATATATATATATATATATATATACCTCATACATGATGAGGGAAGTTCTGAGGCACTTTTGTATGGTCTACAAGACTGAAGTTTGACGAATTTTCGAGTTCTTAAAGCAAGTTGTCAGTAAACTGTTGTTCTAACATAATGCAGTTATCATCTGGAAAGAGTTCCAGGGAGCTTCCAGAGAAGTTCTGATATTGAAAAATATTCAGGTTCCAGGGGGGAGGTCTCTACCTGTCCTGTCCATTCAGGTCTTCAAAGTAGCCTTTGCAATCCATCTCACAAATGTCCAGTTCACGTAATGATTCCCTTTAGAAACAAAGCATCGCCAACCCACCATACACCATCAAAGTTACTCCCAAGAGCAGGAGTCCTGTGTGGTGCAGCCTGGATCAGTCTTGGCCTCTCCGGCCACAAGGGCCTGTCCTCCACATTGTCATCCAGAATCGCCCTGATCTAACCTTCCTTCTCTGCCTCCCAGGTGCCCCCAGTCCATGAGTTCCCTCACATCTCGTTCAAGAGATCAAGGTTCACTAGAGCCCTTGGGCTGTTTCAACCGCTGGACATAACCAATCATAGTCTTCCATAACTCACCGAAGAAGACCGAGTTCGCTAAGACCCTCATTGATTCAACAGCCCCGTCCACCTTACATGAATCTCTCGTCCACTAACAAACCCTTTATGTTTCAACCTAAGAGACCAAGTTTGGTGTCATCCTGTGTAGTTAGCCTCCTTCTTCCCAGCTCAACGCTGGGGAAAGGGCCTTCTCATGTCATTTCAGATCTTCACCGTCAACCAAAGTGTTCCCATAGTTCCTTAACCCCAGCATCTCGGCTCAATAAACCCCAGGTTTTGTGGGGTCAAGCGAGCCTCAGATGAGGTGGTTCGCAGTCGAACTGCTCGTCTCAGTAAAAAAAAGCGCCTCAGATTGCCACATCAGAATCTCAACTGATCGCGTTTGACTCCATCTTTTCTCATTAGCCGTTGGCAGATTTTAATTGAATTTTGTTTTCCTTTCCCCATAATCATCATCTCCGGGTTTTTCTCAGTAAATTCTTGTGGACGATGGATCATTATGAGGTACCAGAGAACCTGTCTTTTCTCCAGTTTATGTCGCTACGTTTACAGTTAGTGTCAAAGCCAGACCAGCCTCGCATAGAGCTTGGTTCCTTGTGGTCTGTATATGTAACTATTTCTATCTATCTATCTGAATATCTATCTATATATTCATCTGTCTATCTAATTCATCTATCCAATATCCATCTGTCTATCCAATTTATCTATCCAATATCCATCTGTCTATCTAATTTATCTATCTATCATCCATCTATCTATCTATCTCTTCATATCTCCGAACATCTATCTATTCATCTCTTTATCCATCTCTCTATCTAACTTTCTCTCCTCCTTGTGTGCTTTCCTGTCTCAAAAGGGCCGTGTGTCCCCCCCTCGAACCCATTACCTTCCTGGGCTCCGGGAGGGGGAGTGCACGAGGAAGGCAGCTAATTATTGACAGCGGAGGAAACGTGCGGGGTTCGGGAAGGTGGTTACCTCACGATTATTGTTATTTGAGACTTATTTGATTAGCAGACATGATTTGTGGCTCACGGCAAGCAGGGGCGAACAGGGGCCCCTACTTCTGAAGGCAGAGCTGTGGGGTTTTGAGGTGAGTGAGAGCGATACTGGTGAGAGCAGGTGGGGTTGGGTTGGTACAAGGAGGTTGGTGAGGTGAGGTGAGGTGGTGAAGGTTGCGTCCCTTTTGAGAATGACGGGGTGAGAACACTGTGAGTTGCTGTGTGTGTGTCTGGGTTAGTAAAGGTTTGTGAGGTTTGACGTGATGACGGAAATGAGTTATTACTGCTCTTATGTCCTGAGGAAACTAGACTTTGTCAATCAGAATTTTTGAAACCCTAACCAAAGAATATTTAGCTGGGCCTCGCTGCAGTAACTCACACACCTTGGGCGAGACTGGTTCTAGATACACATAACCTTAATTGTTCACCATTCTACCAGTTCCTTCTGCCGTTAACCATACTTAAGCCATATATATATATATATATATATATATATATATATATATATATATATATATATATATATATATGGTTTGCATAACTGCATGTCATTCAGATGTTTGAAAATTTCCTCCTCTAACAGAAGTATGCGGTTAGAAGAACGTGCGTAAGTTGAAAAGTATATTGTGTATTTTGAAAGTTTGAGAAAGTATAATCTTGCCTTCAAGAAAGCTTGTTTGTTGAAGCTCTTGTGTCCTTGACGTATCCTAGAGATTTCTAGAGGTGAAAGAACCAGACATCTTGACCGAATGCCACTGGGTGGCTCCAACATCAGACATTCACTTAAAGTTTTGTCACACGTATGTTTAGAATATGTGTAATATCATGCAATCTTCACCACTTCTTGAAGAATTGTTGAATTGGAAATCTCTATTGCTTTTGTCATCTTCTTTTAGTAGATTTGGTGATGTAATTTCAGTAATTTCAAAGGTTTCCTTCTCCTCCTTGTGTGTAGTTGCAGTTACTGTCTTCATCGGCTCGACGTCTCATTTCTCAGCGTAAGTGATGACAACACTTTTGGTAAAAACAATACAAGAGACATTCTAAGACGTGAGGAGCCTTGGCCCGAGGTCTTCGGCACCTCAGGCTCAGCAGAACCACCTGCGTTCGAAACGCTTCGAGGGAAGGAATTGCAAGGCATGTTCCCTCTCCTCTGAACGCTGGGGACAGTCAGTGTGGTCGAGGATGTTGTGTAGCGTACTGGGCACAGAGTACATTCAGCTGTAGATTATCTAGATACTATCTACCTCTGGATTTATGTAGAGGAAGAAAGCGTTTTTCTACAGCTCGTGAGTGCTTGGATGGTCGATTGAGGGCTGTCTCATTGCCACTTGATCAAGTTTTCCTCCTCCTCCTTTTCCTCCTCCTCCTCCTCCTCCTCCTCCTCCTCCTCCTCCTGCGGCTGCTCTCACTGCTGCTCTTCCTCGTCCTTTTACCTCCTGCCCCACTTTGTATCGACACGCCCCTCCTGTCCTGCTCAGACGTGGGTCATCATCCCCCCTTCCTCCTCCTCCTCCTCCTTCGGCCGTTGACTACGGAAGTGTGATCGAAGCGATGGCCATCTGCCCTGCACTCACCCGTCCTCAAATGACCCACTTCACCTGCATCATCAAGTCATTTCACCCGAAGGAACTCGCTCATCAGTATATCCCACTACACATGCCAGGAGGTGAGTGGTAGTGCTGGAGACTTAGCTTGAGTGGCAGTGTTGGAGGACTTAGCTGAGCCTCCAAGACTACCAGTCACCTCCCAGCTTCACTGGTGGATAGCTTTCCCGTTGGTGAAATGACTCAGTGGCGGAAAACGAGGGAGAGGGATTTGGTCTGGCGAAAGGAAGAAGAAGAAGAAGAAGAATACGTGGGGGTGGTCCACCACCTCGCTTCGATCTCACTCCGTCAGCGTCTTAGGGCGGGCGAGGGGTGGGAGTGTGGGGAGAGGTGACTCCATCGTGTCATCTGTCTGCATTCAATTACGCCGACGTAAAGGAGGTGTCACAAAGGGTTTATTTACGGTCATCTTTGAGGCGGTGCGGATGAACTGCCCATCATCACTCACCCATGTGTCTCTTTAGTCCACCCGAAAATGATCCCCTTCGAACCCGGGTTTTCGACTCAAATCACCGGACATACATCAAGGCAGGTGTTGCTCCTGAGTGGGTGAGGGAGTCAAAATTGTGCCTTATAAAGGGACGCTAGCAATATTGTGGAGCGCTGCCGACAACCTCATATTTGGGGAGGTCTTCAGTCACCGCAAGGTCCTAACACCGGTTTTGCCAAACGTCTCCTTTGTTCCGTGTCTCTCTCTCTCTCTCTCTCTCTCTCTCTCTCTCTCTCTCTCTCTCTCTCTCTCTCTCTCTCTTTCTCTTGGCTGTCATCACCCATCTCCCTCGTCAATTTGGTGTCATTTGCCGGAATTAAAAGTCTTATATCAACATTTCTAATTGGAGTTGGTACTCTCATTGAACCTCGTTTGGGGCGTGACTCCCAGAGATCAAAGAGATGGTTGGTGGGAGATAGATGGACTGCCCACCGTCCTAGCCCCAGCCCCCCTTAGTTCCCTAGCCCCCTGCTCCCCTAGCCCCCATTCTAGTCCCCCTTTCCGCCCTTCTCCAGCAGCCCCCCCTTGGACCTGTACCACGTAATTAGACTTAATAATGAGTCGCGAACATGATTGTTCCTCAGATACCGGGCCACACAGGAGAAAAAAATGACACAACACTCTTTTACTACATCTTGATAAGACGCGGGACTTTGGAGAAATCATCCTCGTCGGCGATTGGCTGTCACTGGGTTAGATAAATAGCCCTACTAGGCGGCCATTGGTCGAGTCGCAGCCAAAGGTAAACAACAATGGTCGCAGGACGAGATGGCTTGCTCTGTCTTTGGATGGCTGATGGAATATTTTCTCTCTTTCTCCCCGCGACGCAGTCGTGTTTTAGCTGCTGCCACCCAGTCACCCCAACACAGATCTGAACATAGCACTGTCTTCTGTTGAGCTCTAGGCTGGAAGATCCAATTTTGATTCTTAAAGGACGTCTTGTCTTCATTAACAACATGATATATACGAATTAATCAATGGGTTGCTTTTTTTTGCTTTTTTTTTTGATTCGAGGATTTCTCCAGATGACCTTTTTTTTTCTTTATAGATTTGTCGATCGAAAATCAGGAAATAACAGGTTCTCTTCCTAGCTGGTGTAATAGACATAGTCCGTTTCCTCGCTCGTGCAGCAGACGCTGTCTTTGTCCCTACTCGTATAACAGACGCAGCTTGTTTCCTTAGCTCGTGCAGCAGACGCTGTCTTTGTCCCTACTCGTATAACAGACGCAGTCTGTTTCCTTAGCTCGTGCACCAGACGCTGTCTTTGTTCGTACTCGTATGACAGACGCAGTCTGTTTCCTCGATCATATAGCAGACGCTGTCTGTGCCCTAGCTCGTGCAATAGACGCTGGCTGTACCCTAGCCCATAGAAAACATGTTGTCTGTGTCCTTGCACGAATAACAGACTCTGTCTGTGTTCCTGCACGAATAAGAGACACACAGTCTTCATGAATTATCTTGTCTGTTGACTTCTATATCGAAAGCTGAGTCAGACCACAGCCTCGTCTGTCGGCCACGTATAAAAAGAATTTAACCTGGAACTTAAAAATTAGAAGGTGACTTAAAGAAAGAAATCCATTGTTGATCGTTGGTCATAGGTCTTGAAACACTTGTTTATATATATATATATATATATATATATATATATATATATATATATATATATATATATATATATATATATAAATATATATCCCAGCCTAAACCCAGATACCACCCCCTAGCCTAAGCCAGCTGTGTGTGTGTGTGTGTGTGTGTGTGTGTGTGTGTGTTAAGAACATTTTTAGTCAGAAAATTGGGATCAAACCTTCGCACGTAATCTTCCTCTCCGTGTTTTTAGGTGGAAATGACATATATTGCTTGTGATTCATAATGATAACCAAGAACGTGTGTTGCGTGGAACACTTGTGTTGCCTGTTGTGCATTACAGTTGCTGTAATAAAAACGGGTGGAAACAGTGTTTTAAACACACACACACACACACACACATGCATATATAATATAACCCACCAATGGCAAGGGTTCGAACCCAGGACATTATGCGTGGTACGCGGGAGCGCTAGTGCTAGGCTATAATCGACCCTAATAGGAATATGTCCTGGGTTTACACCCTGGCTGTTGGAGGGTTACCTGTCCTAGTGTGCATTCATATGCACTATATTCGTGTGTGTGTGTGTGTGTGTGTGTGTGTGTGTGTGTGTGTGTGTGTGTGTGTACACATTGGAGTAAAAGATATACTACATATGTATAAGGTTAACAAACCGTGCAGTAGGAATATAAAACTGTTTCCTTATAACACACAAATAGTAATCACACGTGAAATTGTAAGTTTCGACACTGTGCAGAAGTTTAGAACAGCTGTTTGACGCGAAAATTTCAAATGATTAGGGGATGGTGTGTGGCCCAGGAAAGCAGAACTCCCTCCCTGTAAAGGACAAATGGGTAATTTCAGACAAATAATTACACACACACACACACACACACACACACACACACACACACACACACACACACTTTACCCTGATGGCTGTTATGCAAATTAACTCCTCCCCTTTCACAGATTCCTTTATGCAAGTTACAACCCACAGTGGAGTGACAGCTTAGAGATATCTCACGCAGACAGACGTACGGAGACAGTGTACAGATGGTAATGGCAGTGATACACGAGAGAAATGGGTCAGAATGTTACGTATTGGCTGGAAGGGAAGGCCTTTTTCTTGTTCTTTGGGTCCACAACCTCTGTGCATTGGCACCCAGCAACCTACCCAGAGTGCTTAGGAACCCCAGTGGCTTAAGGAGAGGCTAGAGGCTAGACCACCTCTCCATGCATCTGTACACCTACCTATCTCCCTCTTCCACTCTCTTTCCCATTTCCCGGTGATAAATACCATAGATGAACTCCTCTCTCTCTCTCTCTCTCTCTCTCTCTCTCTCTCTCTCTCTCTCTCTCTCTCTCTCTCTCTCTCTCTATTTCTTTTTATTATACTTTGTCGCTGTCTCCCGCGTTTGCGAGGTAGCGCAAGGAAACAGACGAAAGAAATGGCCCAACCCCCCCATACACATCTCTCTCTCTCTCTCTCTCTCTCTCTCTCTCTATATATATATATATATATATATATATATATATATATATATATATATATATATATATATATATATATATATATATATATATATATATATATATATAAATATATATAAATATGTATATATATATATATATATATATATATATATATATATATATATATATATATATATATATATATATATATACACACACACTAAACAAGCCCAAGCCAGAATTTGTTATCTGCCATTGTATCCTAAATAAATTCTAAACTTTATAGACCTCTAAACTTCTAAGAATATCTGCACTTGATTCCTCTCAAAACTTTACAACATGAGCTGGATTGGAGAGCATATTGATGCCCTCAGACGTAAGGAGACGTTGTATTTGTTGCCAACTGATGTGTTGCTAATTTTAAGCAGCCTTAAGCAAACTGGTTTTCTTTTACCTTAATCAGGCTCCCGAAAATCACTTAAAACAAGGTATTCTTGTGTTTAATTTTTCTTTATCCTATCTTACTCAACGTAAAGTAAGCTAGGTTTTTTTTGTTTGTTTGTTTGTTTCCATGCTTTTTTCAGCTTAAAGTATATTATTCCTCTGTATGTTTGTTTGTTTCCATGCTTTTTTCAGCTTAAAACAAAGTATATTTTTCCTCTGTCATACTTTTGAGTCAACCCTGAGCAAAAACAATTTCTTTCTCCTTGTGATATTCTTTAATCATCAAACCAAAAGATATACTTCAACATATTCTGTAAGATATACTTCAACATATTCTCTAAGACATACTTCAACATATTCTGTAAGATATACTTCAACATATTCTCTAAGATATACTTCAACATATTCTCTAAGATATACTTCAACATATTCTCTAAGATATACTTCAACATATTCTCTAAGATCTACTTCAACATATTCTCTAAGATCTACTTCAACATATTCTCTAAGATATACTTCAACATATTCTGTAAGATATACTTCAACATATTCTCTAAGATATACTTCAACATATTCTGTAAGATATACTTCAACATATTCTGTAAGATATACTTCAACATATTCTGTGAGATATACTTCAACATATTCTGTAAGATATACTTCAACATATTCTCTAAGATATACTTCAACATATTCTCTAAGATATACTTCAACATATTCTGTAAGACAGTGTCACTTACTACATCATGTAAATCAGAAATAGGTTTGTTCTGGCGAGAAGGCTTTATCCTAGTAATTACATGGGACCCTCAATTATGGTTTGAATTATCTTCAAAGGCGAAGTATAATTCGCAAAAATCAAATCCTTTTAGTTATTGGGTAATGATTCACAGGGCCCGTGGTGTCGCGCCTAACTTAAGAATCCTTCATTACTTCCACGATAATTACCCTCCAGGCAAGGGTAATCAAACCGGATAATGAGGCCTGATAATGTGTAATGTATAATCTAATGTCGGGACGACCAGGCCTTCTCGCTCACTATCTGGTAATTTGGTGCAGTAAAATTTTAAAAGTGGGGTTTGTGTTGTGTCATACTGGTGTATTTTTGGTGGGAGGACGTGTGTGTGTGTGTGTGTGTGTGTGTGTGTGTGTGTGTGTTGGAGAGGCAGGGTGTATGTTGTTGTTGGAGAGGGCCTGGTGTGTTGTTGGAGGGGGAGGGAGGGTTTGGTTTGTTGTTGGAAGGACAGGATGTGGTTGGAGAGGCTGGATGAGTTGTTGGAGGGATGTAAGTTGTTATGAAAAAGGGGGATTTGACGTGTTCCTGGAGAGGGGTACTGACGAAGGATAATGTGTGAGGCAGGGGACAAGAAGTAACTTGTATGTGGAAGTTTGGTGAGGGGGGAAAATGTGCGGTGGAGGTTATACCGCGAGTGAAAAGTGTGTCACCTTTGGTGAGTTTGTGTCTTTTTTTTAGGTGTACAGTCTCGACCAAGAACTTCTCACTTCAAAAAGGATGCCATAGCTTCCTCTCTGCTGGAGGTAGGTTAGGGTTTGAGCCAAAATAGCTCCTGGAAAGAAGTTTATATGCACTATTTACGTATATTTTTTTTTTTCATACTATTCGCCATTTCCCGCAACATTCAGTAACATCCAGCCACAAAAATCATTATTAGTATTATCATTATTATTATGATTATTATCATTATCATTATTATTATTATTATTATTATTATTATTATTATTGCTATTATCATTATTATTATCCCAAAATTATATTTATCATCAGTATCACTGTTATCTTTATTGTCAATAACTTCAAAATTATCTTCAGTGCTCGCTTCTTTGGCTGGCCTTTAACCTAGCTTTTTTTTTTTAGGGTATCTACTGAAATAGGCCATTTTTCACTATAATCTCATCTTCACACTTAACTACATCTTCAGTACATCTTCACTAGATCCTCGGCTTCACTACACCGTCATTATCATTACATCCATATGTTCACTTCACATCCGTTTTTACTAAAGTCTGATCTTCATTTACACTATCATCCTCACTACACCATCACCGCCACTGCTTCCATTTCTTCACTACACCATCTTCGTCATTGCCCCCCCACCCCTCCATTCGTCTTCACTACACCATCTTCGTCATTGCCGCCAACCTCTCCCCTTGTCTTCATGACACCACCTCCCTTATCTTCACTACGCCATCTTCCTTACCGCACCATCATCGCCACTGACCCCTTATCTTCACTACACCATCATGGTCACTGCTCACCTTTATCTTCACTACACCACCTTCCTCACCGCACCATCATCACCCCTGAACCCCACCTTCTATCTTCACAAGCTGACGAATGCGTACGTAAAACAGCTGAAGCAAAACTGATCCGTCTGTCTGTTGAGGCTGTTCCCTGGGTCGTCAGCCAGCCTGGGCGATCGAAATCTCAAGGCAAAATCCTTCGAAGAAAGTAGCATCAGAGAAGAATCCAATCTAGATCATATTAGATCATGAGATCACCTTCGATAATTAGGATTAGATTAAGATAATTAGGATTAGATTAAGATGAAGGTGTGTGTATATAGATATATATAGATGCGCAGATGTTTTATGAGAATATAGATCTCGTGTGGCAGATAAATAGGTCATCTCTCTTACATAGAGTATATAGCCAGGAACCCTTTTGGAGCAGCGTTGGCGTGATGATCTGCCATGGCCTCTGGCGCTTCTGCTGCACTTACCATTGCTCCAATTTCCTCAATTGCCTTTCGATTCTTCTGAGTTATCATTTGATGAATTACTCCCACGAACTGTAATTCTCGGGTTTGTTCTCTCGGGGTTCATTCATTGCATCCTTTGTTAACTTTTTTGTTTGTTTGTTGTTGTTGTTGTTGTGTGAGTATTATTTCTTAGAATTTATTATGGCCAGGGCTCGCGAAGCATCAGATCTGGTTCGAACACTGTGTTGGTGTTGGTGGTTCGGATAGATTTTCGAACAGGAGTTGTCGAAGTTGTTCACTGCATTTGTTGTCAATATCTACTGTATTATTTTTTTTTTTTGTCATTGTCATGGATTAAGCGGAACGTATAGGACTGTCGAGGGGAAAGATGATAATGCTTCGATTCATATACTGATTAGAACGAAGGGATATACGTCTCGGATCATGTGTCTCGCTCAAGTTCGACTCGGCTTCGCAAGAATCGAATCAACAGACAGCATATCCTGTGTGTGTGTGTGTGTGTGTGTGTGTGTGTGTGTGTTTTATGGTGACAGAGATTCACACTTGCGTTACCGTCACTTAGCCTTGAATATATATGTACCATGTCCTTACTCTTATGTATATACCGAGAACACACACACACACACACACACACACTCATACACAGACACCACCTCAACAAATACCCACTTATCGATCACCCTTGAAGGAAAGAGGATAAACAGCTAGGCTGACTGTGGACGGACTAACCGTGTCCACGACTCGAACCCAAGCATGCCCATGCGTGAATCATGTTTGGCAACGCTAAACCTTACATGATCATAACAATTGCTTAATATATTTAGCCTTTAAGTCTCCTTTTCTGCTATAGGCAAACTCATCTAACACCTCTAACAACCTTTACGTAATCTGGAACCAGCAGTTATTTTCTAGAACCTTATAAAAACAGTTCCTCGCCTGTGATCCAGTCTATGGATATTTCAGTGCACAATTGCAGTGATAAGCAGTGCTGCGGTGATGATAAGTGCAGCTGCAGTGAGGACCTGCGGTGAGGTCATATTTCTCTTAACGATACAGCACTTAGACCTTTGAAAGTCTGGTCCTTAAAGAGCTGTGTCAAATGTCGGGCCATCGTACCCCAGCGGTCGAGTTGTCGTGCTCAAGGATCCTGTTCGCTGTGATTCCCTGTTCCCTGGGATAATAGTAGTAGTAGTAGTAGTAATAGTATTGTTATATTATTATTATTATTATTATTATTATTATTATTATTATTATTATTATTAATATTATTATTATCATCATTATTGATATTGTTAATATTATTATCATTATTATTATTATTATTATTATTATTATTATTATTATTATCATTATCATTATTATCATTATTATTATTATTATTATTATTATTATTATTATCATTATTGATATTATTATTATCATTATTTATTACATCCCTAAAACCCCATCTATCCCATTTATGTGGGTTCTGTAGCTTTGAGACTGCCCTCGAAGTCGACTTTTTTACAACACACAGGAGGTCCGTGGGTAGTGATCTTTATCACCCGTAGGATATATATGAAAAATGATAGACCCACTACTGATCAACAGCTGCCTCTCATGAAAAGAGATTCCTAATTTTCTTTGCCCCATTTTCTCATTCGTTAGTCTGTGAGACCATTTGGGAATGACATTATCGTATGCAGCGTCTGGAGAGGGAGGAAGGTGGATGGCCATCCTGGGGATAAGAAGAAAAACCTCGGAGCACGACATTGCCAGCGCATGTAATTACGAGCGATCTTTCATTACCATCGCTGGGGGAATCATAGGCTTGTGCGCTTCGCCACCTTCCTTATAAACTCGTTTTTTTTTCTTTATATTCCCTTGAAATAATGTGATATGAATACATTCACAGAGGATATGGTTTAGTGTCCAAAAAAAATGAATTAATAAAAACCATCTTACAGTTGGTATATGCCTCGGAAACTGAAAAAAAGAATGTATATCTGGAGAAGGTAGAGAAAGTGTTGATGCCGATTTTTGCTTTCTCCTGGAGTGGACTAAACCCTCCCAAATTACCAGAAAGTGTACCAGAAAGGTTAGACTGACAGAAGAAATTACTATATCTCCATAAAAGATTTACTTTTCTCTTGACTCAACGTCTTAGAATCTGACTCACAGCCAACATTGCCTGGCGTTCATTCCCCAGACGATTGTCTTCGTCTTCTTTGCTTCACAGTGGCGTATTGTGGTGGGTAAGGCCAGCGACCAATGTTAGGGGCGCCCTGTACATGAGGAATCCTATGTCTTCGTTGTTTCGCTGTCTGTCATGTAGTCGATCGAGGCTCTGAAAATAAGAGTTGTCCAATTTTTCGGAGTCTGTCGCTGATTTTTATGACTGGGTTGAAATCACCAGAATTTTGAAAATGTATAAAATTCGTATATATTATTATCATTATTATCATTATTATCAATATATATATATATATATATATATATATATATATATATATATATATATAT
>NC_092292.1:14951495-14966495 GCF_036320965.1 Panulirus ornatus
AATTCGTAAGCTACCACAAAATCTATTTCATAATCGTTGAGGATTTCTCCACTCAGGAAAGGATTAGATGTATAAAAGCCTTACCCCCACAAAGTCTGTTTCATAATCGTTGAGGATTTGCCAATCAGGAAGAGATTAGATCTATAGAAGTCTTAACTCATAAAGTCTATTTGACAATCGTTGAAGGTTTTGACAATTCTGGGCAGCCATGGGAAGAAAATGAGATTCATAAAAGGGAAGATTGTGAAGATATTCATGTCACACTGAACCATATCTACTTGAAAACTGGCTTACTATCCATCATTCGATCCATAAAGAAAAAGATTGAGCAACTATATCTATCATAAAGAGTATGATTATCACCATGTCACTTATAATTATCACCATAAGTCACTTATAAGTACTTATAAGTATATTATAAGCAAGGTTGATAATTATCATCATAAGTCACTTATTGGTAAGTATATTATAAGTAAGGTTGATCAATTTTCACATATGACCAAATTATATTTAGCCACGATTTTACAGAATAAACTATATCTTCTGTAAATAATGGTTTACAGGTGTCATTACCTGTAAATAGATGCTAAAATTTACAAACGACAGTAATGTCAAGTATACCCAGTCTCACAAACTGGTACTGGCGATAGATGATAAAGAAAGTAATGCTTCATTTTTCACCATAAAGTATTGTAGCTGCCATCTTGATGGTCGAGCAAGGATTGAAGCTGACTCAAAGACAATCTTCCATAGAACACATGGAGGTACACGATCCTAACCCATTGCTTTCTCCCCACCTGTATCTTAGAGAGAACTTAATGCCCTTGCGCGAGAAGAATGTAGATGATATATAGGATCAGTAAGGGAAGATGGAGGGTTGGAGGACTAGTGATGGTGGGAACTAAAGTGTTGGAGAGTTGGCTTATAGATTGACCATGTCGGGAAAAAGACAAGGAAATGTTGAATGACAAAAGTTAATGGACCATCATTTGGTTAAGGACGACAAAGCTTTACCAGTTATACAAGACGTCAAAGTAGCACACCATTTTCGTTTCATGAACTCAAGCTTAACTCCGCAAGATAACGGCTTCACAAAGCTTCCAAGCTGAATTGAAAGAGGGTTTATATATTTTTGAAGAAGAGAAGAGTTTCATGGCCCTGATACATAAATTTTCATGCGACAGACATCAAAGCAAGAACAATCATACCAAGATGACCTCCACTATACGTTCAGCACAGCTGGAGGAATTCCAGTCTTCTAAGTAGTGCTGATCCCAAGGAAAGTATATATATATATATATATATATATATGTATATATATATATATATATATATATATATATATATATATATATATATATAGTCGTGAAAAATAGTAAGGAATCTAATGGCTTTAGAATCTTTTCTCTTATCCGAGTTCAACAAAATAAAATATCTTGTTATGACGAACGGTCTCATAATACTAATAATAATAAGGAGACGAAATGTAAGTGTTTTATCAATTCACTCGCTCTAATATCAGACAGAAGTTCTCTTCCCCACCTAATGATAATCCATTAGATAATTTGTCATTGAATTATAGTCTGCATTTATATCGAATTTATTCACCTCAGATATAAACAGTCGATTAGGCAAGACAATTTACAGATTCGTCCATCCATAGTGTATTTCAAACAGTCATACGTACTAGACTGGAGGAAGCGACAAGGGTGGGTGTATATTGTCTCTTGGTACGAGTGATAGAGGATCCGATTCTCTCCCAGTGTCGTGGTGGACATTCTGATCCTCTGATCATCGTGGTGAGGAGGATTCTACATCATAAGATAAATATGATGCAATTTTTTTTCTCTCTCTTTCTCTCAGTGATAACTACCGTTCACAGTGGCTATACAGTGATGATGTTTTCACTGTCAACAGTGAAAGATAATGAAGCGAGACTGATTACCTTCGCAGTGACATAGGAATTTCAGTACAACTTGGGCTATTAACTTACATGTTTAGTCTTCAGGTGAGTCGATTACTATAAGTCGTTTCAGATTCTTAAGTTTGGACTTAAATGACTTATCTCACTTGTTTACGTAGCCTCCGATCATTTAATGGAGAAACACTTCGCTGATAGATATAAGTGCTGGGATATTTCTTTTCTTCAAAGGGTGATATACACTTATACCGATCGTGCAAGTTTTTTATCTACTTATAAAGACATCACATTACACGTCTAGGGTGACTGTGATACACACACACACACACACACACACACACACACACACACACACACATGAGTGTTTTGCATATTTAACTTCCTGTTAATCGTATCATTAATATTGGTGACTCAGTAGAGAGCACTGGATAGATTTCTTTATGACAGTCAGTGTGGATTAACCAGACTGCCTGTTTTAATCAAGACTCATTGAAAGTCAATTTTAGATTAATCAGATTATCAATATTAATCGTCGATCTTCGATTAAAGTAACTTTGGGATACTCAGAATATTATTGTTCATCGCTTTACTGTATACGATCTTCATGCTTCTTCATCATTCATGTCAATGAATGCCGTGAGCTTGCTTCCTTCATCACCTCACTGAATGCCGTGAGCTTCCTTCCTTCATCACCTCAGTGAATAATAACGTGAGCTTCCTTCACCTCTGCGATCAATTGTCTTTACACTTTCTTCATGCACCTGAATGAATAGCACTTGGCATTCTTCATCACTATACTGACTGATCATGACTTTCTTCATCACTATACTGACTGATCATGACTTTCTTCATCACTATACTGACTGATCATGACTTTCTTCATCACTATACTGACTGATCATGATTTTCTCCATGACTGCATTGAATCGTCCAGGACTTTCTCCAACACTGCACTGAATAATCCTGTGCTTTCTCCAACACTGCGCTGAATGATTCCTTACTTTCTCCAACACTGCACTGATTCCGGACCTTCTCCAACACTGCACTGAATGATCCCAGACTTTCTCCAACACTGCACTGAATGATCCCAGACTTTCTCCAACACTGCACTGAAAAATCCTAAGTTTTCTCCAACACCTCACAAAATAATCCTGAGTTTTCTCCAACACCTCACTGAAAAATCTTGGGTTTTCTCCAGCACCACACTAAATACCCTTTCTCTTTCCCATTACCAATAGTCAAAAATTCGCACAACAGATGCAATGTACAGTAACACCTCCCTACCATAGCCTTCCCCACTGAGGGAACACGGAATGAACCAATGCATCACCCATGGACAGCAGGACCCCTTACTGGAACAGACCAGCCTCCCAGAAGGTCAAAACCCACAACCAAACTGGAGGTACAATTCCAGCACGAAGGAACAGCGTCTGTGTGTGTGTGTGTGTGTGTGTGGGTGTGGGTGTAGGTGTGGGCAGATTACAAGCTATGGAGCCAAGCATTACAGACTACCACAAACCCAAAACCCTGACCTCAAAATCAGCAAAAGTATTCATTAGACATTTCTAATTTGGTGCATGATATCAGGGGTTGTTAATTAACTCATTTTTTCTTAATTTGTCAAATTAATAAGTTACCTCCACCTCGAAATGAAATTGTATAAGGAAAGGAAAAATATTCTTTTCAGTAATCATATACCACGTCTATCAACATACTTTTACAATTGGGGAAAATATTGTCGCCACATATACTTTATAAGTGTGTAGTGTCTGTTAGTATACCGAGTTGCCATATGTAATTCCTTATATAAGGTGTCTATTTATTGTTATATATATGTTTTATACGTTTTGTTATCCATGTCGGTCATGAAGTAAATATCCACCATTTATAATGATGATAATAATGGTGACATCACTATTAGCTTATCGCTACTCTATACCGATGCTGTTGGATTGAACTTCTCTCACCCTTCCGGTAGAATGCTGGCACTTTGAGCACGACGGTACGACCCTTCAGCACGATGGTACGAGCCTTGAGCACGGCAGTACCATCCCTCAGCACGATGGTACGACCCTTGAGCACGACAGTACCATCGCTATGCACGACGGTACAACCCTTGAGCAGGACGGCACGAGCCCTTGGGTATTATGCTAAAGGGACGACTTAAAAGCCAGGCTGTCGTACCAAAAGGTCGTACCGTCGTGCTCAAGGGTCGTACCGTCGTGCTCAAGGGTCGTACCGTCCTCCCCAACGGTCGTACCGTCCTCCCCAAGGGTCGTACCGTCGTGCTCAAGGGTCGTACCGTCGTTCTCATGGATCGTACCGTCGTGCTCAAGGGTCGTACCGTCGTGCTCAAGGAGGGAAGCATATTTCCTTAACATTATATCTGTGTTTACCATAATGGTTAGGCTGAAGCTAAAGCGAATATATATATACATATATATTTCTTTCTTTCAAACTATTCGCCTTTTCCCGCGTTAGCAAGGTAGCGTTAAGAACAGAGGACTGGGCCTTTGAGGGAATATCCTCACCTGGCCCCCTTCTCTGTTCCTTCTTTTGGAAAATTAAAAAAAAACGAGAGGGGAGGATTTCCAGCCACCCGCTCCATATATATATATATATATATATATATATATATATATATATATATATATATATATATATACCACGTAATCGCTAACTCCTGGTAGTACCTCTAATACCTTTAAATGCATACGATCAATATGTATTTTTGGAAGGGGGAAAATTCCCTGCAAAATCAAAATTAAACGTCTCCTTCGATATAAGTAGAAATATGTCTTTCAGAAAAAATCCAACAATTTGATATGAATGGCCAACGTTTAAGAATACAATGAGCTGTGGTTATCCTACTGGAAATCTGTGGGTAGATCTGTACAAATGCCTTACGAGGTAATATCTTTCCATCTCTTTCTGAAAGAGATAAGTGAGGGGAGACTGGACTCGAATTCCCAATAACTTACATTAAGGTTGAATATCTTTTTTTCTTTCTTTTTATGACTTCGTGAGGACTGAGTCTTCTTCTGCTGCAGCTGTCTGCATTCCTTTTCTTGGAATGACATCCAACACTTCCTGTGTTTATCACCGTCTGATACGTCTTGATGGAGAAGTAATCGCAAAGTTTCGGGTTTGATTACAATGCAAGTAGAAGTTTCAGCCCTTTACCAACACTGGATTGACGAGAGAGAGACACACGCCTTGGATGAGGTTCTTATCTCTTCCCATCATCACCTTGTGTGTACAGAGAAGACCTCACCGCTTGTAAAAGCGTCTTTGATATTGGAATATTCTTCCACCAGATTTTAGCCACTGAAGCTATAGTCTCCCTCTGCCGCTATGGCAGCAACCAGGTACGAGGGATAGATAGAAAAATCTGAATCCTGTGTGTGTGTGTGTGTGTGTGTGTGTGTTGTGTTTGACCGGAATTCACCCGTACCCAGATCCATGCTGGTGCCTCGACCACATTCAGTCCATTCCATGTTCCGTCCTCCAAAGTGGCGGAGCCATAGCTAGGTACTCTGTTTTTTCTTTTCTTTTTTTTTTCCATTCCTCACTCACCCACTGGAGAAACATTAGAGACATTCCCCCACTGAATGGGATGTGGTTTTCATAGAGTACAATTACCCAAATAGCACTTGACATGTTTCGTAAGATGTCATTTACTTTTGATACCAACTTTACACAAAGATCAGGGCCGAGATTGGAGTGGGACTTTATCCCTAACGTCCAATCCCCGACCAGTGCCCTCACCATCCTAGCAGGATTTCCCATCATCCACAGACAATTGTTTTGCACGTAATATACGCAAGACTTATGACATTAATCTTTTTTTTTTCGTCTCTGGGTCTGATTTCAGGACTTCAGGCGCTGGAGACAGATTATTTGAGTGCTGGCAAGGTCATATTCAATCATTTTCTTTTTTTTTCTGTTTTCTTTTAAGTATTTTTTCGGTGTGTCTTAGAGATTTGACATCTCTCCTGCTTCTGTTTGGTAAGTGAGGTCGCAATCCACATCGTATGCAGCTCAACCAATGACTATCCTTGTTGATGTACCTTAACAATAATACGTCCTCCTTGATCAGGTCGTCGACCATATCTGCCATCCCCCCCAAAAAGTTACATAAACTTGAGTTTCCTCAAGGACGACCACATATCTCCCAAAAAATCAAATGTAATTCGTCGTATTGGAGACTTGTCTCATCACCCGCTTGTCCTTTTTTTTGAGAGAGAGAGACTCAATGCACGCCCTTGTCGTCAGTCAGTCAGTCGACTTTCAATCCCTTGCATTTGAAGCTTTACCTTGACGAAGAGCATGACACGCAATACATTTATATGTATAGACGATGATGGCGTTTATACAGGAACATAGGAAGATATGTTAGGCTCCAAACCTCTTTGTTTTGCCGGTAGCGTTAGCTCCCCAACTCAGCGAATTACTGAGCGAACCAAAGTCTCATTCAGTTGATCCAGACGATATTGAATATGGGGCGGCGGGATACGGAATGGATTAGAGAGCTCGATTCTGGATTCGAAGACGAGAGGGGTCGATTAGGGTTCTGTGAGGTGCCTTACGGATTAAGGAATGGGTAAATGGCTCTCTGGAGTGATATGGTGCTGATTCGTGGATCAGGGTGCTGATTCGTGGATCAGGGTGCTGATTCGTGGATCAGGGCGTTCATTCGTGGATCGGGCCGTTGATTCGAGGATCAGGGCGTTCATTCGTGGATCGAGGCTTCTATTCGTGGATCGGGCCGTTGATTCGAGGATCAGGGCGTTCAATCGTGGATCGGGGCCGTTGATTCGTGGATCGGGGCGTTGATTCGTGAATCATCTTTACTGATCAGGGAGCGTTCATTCGTGAATCAGTGGCGATGATTGATAGAACAGGGCGTCATGGAGTATCTCAGCTGACATTTCTACGAACGAACGAATGACGGATATGAACAACGAAAAGACGTCATTTTTTTATTATGGTTTCTGGATCAACGGATCTATACGGAGATGATGAGGCTGGGCGTTGAAACTACACACGAGTAGGCTGGCATACGCCGCGCTCCTCTCTGAAATAGGAATGATGGATCAAATCATGCAAACATGAAATTCATGATCTCATGGCATCGGCTCATCACAGAGGATGGAAAGGGGGGGTAGAACATTATTGTCCTTGGCCTGGAGGAACGTAAAAGCCACGGATCACAAAGCCAATTTGACGGATCAGTTTCTAAGTCTGTGCTGAAAAGAAGTAAATAAAAATCTGCAAATTTCTAGGATTTTATTTTTTTCTTTTTTTTTTTCAACTGTTATTCGTTGTGAAGGCCATTTTGACACAGTGGAAATATGTATGGAAAAAAAAAAGTGGCTAATTACGCATGTTTTCTCTCTCTCTCTCTCTCTCTCTCTCTCTCTCTCTCTCTCTCTCTCTCTCTCTCTCTCTCTCTCTCTCTCCGTTAAAAGGTTACATACAAAACCTGGGGGGGTTTTTTTTTCGTTTTTTTTGGCTTTATCACCGTCCAAACATCACTCGCGACCACAAAAGGCATTAAACTCTACCATTCCGTCGGCGTCGTTAGCAGTAGAGTGATGGACTAATATTAATCACAGATTAATGTTAATCACAGATTAATATTAATCACAGATTAATATTAATCTCAAATTAATATTAATCACAGATTAATATTAATCACAGATTAATATTAATCACAGATTAATATTAATCTCAAATTAATATTAATCACAGATTAATATTAATCACAGATTAATATTGATCACAGATTGATATTAATCATCCGATTGAGCTAATTCGAATAGGAACAGGAGGAGACATTTCATGGCTTCGAGGAGAATGGCTAACTTGTATTGAAGAAGCCGCAACTTAGAACTAAACTTGTGATTAAGGTAAAAATAAAAAGATTATTAGTTAAGTCCATTTCAATATGGCGTTTATACCAAAGTTTTGTCTGTGGCAATGGCGACAATAGATACTATTTCTTTATCCAAAAAAAAGAAATACGAAAAAAAAAAGTAATTTCTGCTATGAAGATAATTATCTGCTCTACGAGTTAAATATAATCTGAACCTCTCAGATTTCTGATCATAATTATCAGCAGAATATATAAGTGTTGTATACGGAATACCAAAATGGATGTTAGATTTAGTTTCTGTTAAGAAAAAAAAACATGCAGGTAACAGACAAAGACTCAGTCCTCTGTTCTTAACGCTATTTTACTAACGCGGGAAATGGCGAATGGTATGAAAAAAAAAAAAAAAAAAAAAAAAATATATATATATATATATATATATATATATATATATATATATATATATATATATTCTATTATACCCGATCGCCGCCTCCGCGTCAGCGAGGTAGATTCAGGAAAAAGACGAACAACGGTCCATCCACTCATATATATATACATACACACACACACACACACACACACATATATATATATATATATATATATATATATATATATATATAGAGAGAGAGAGAGAGAGAGAGAGAGAGAGAGAGAGAGAGAGAGATTCATACTTGCTCTCCTTCGTCCATATATGAGCGATTCAAATATAGTCGAAAAAGTTCACTTAAAACTCTCATAACTGAGCTTCCAACACCCTCGATCCTTTCTAGCCTCCAGGCTGTTGAACGGGATACACACACACACACACACACACACACACACACACACACACACACTCACACACACTCACACACTCACACACATAGATACATGTGTGTGAGTAATATTCATAATTGGTGTTCCTGTGTTATTGGGAGAGAGTTGTACACTCGTGTGCCTTTCGAAGGTAAATATGTGGTTATCAAATTTTCTGTCTACATGTATGTCTGCGTACACGTGTGCTTATATATATATATATATATATATATATATATATATATATATATATATATATATATATATATATATATATATATTATCCCTAGGGGTAGGGGAGAAAGAATACTTCCCACGTATTCCCTGCGTGTCGTAGAAGGCGACTAAAAGGGGAGGGAGCGGGGAGCTGGAAATCCTCCCCTCTCGTTTTTAATTTTCCAAAAGAAAGAACAGAGAAGGGGGCCAAGTGAGGATCCACTCAAAGGCTCAGTCCTCTGTTCTTAACGCTTCCTCGCTAATATGGGAAATGGCGAATAGTATAAAAAAAAATATATTTTTTTTTTATTTTGCTTTGTCGCTGTCTCCCGCGTTTGCCAGGTAGCGCAAGGAAACAGACGAGAGAAATGGCCCAACCCACCCCCATACACATGTATATACATACGTCCACACACGCAAATATACATATCTATACATCTCAATGTGCACATATATATACACACACAGACACATACATATATACACATGCACACAAATCACACTGGCTGCCTTTATTCATTCCCATATATATATATATATATATATATATATATATATATATATATATATATATATATATATTGGAAAAGATCACAATTTTGCGCGTAATCAATTATATTCCTATGAGTCCACGGGGAAAATGAAACACGATAAGTTCGTGTCATTTTCCCCGTGGACTCATAGGAATATATATATATATATATATATATATATATATATATATATATATATATATATATATATAAAGCCTTTTTTCGGGGGATATAATGGTAGAGAGAAATTCTAAATATTACACATAGCTGTGATAATAATGTCGTCTTTTACTGGTAAAGTGCGAGACAAAATCTTTTAAATATATGTGTGAATATGATTTAGTCTCCCCTTTATTGTATGCTATGAAACTGCTTAGAATATATTGAGAAGGAAGTCAAGGAGGGACGGATTATTGAATTTGAATTGAAAATTACCATAACGCGAATCACAGCCATTTTGTAGGATTAGAAAAAATTATATGATAGCGGACTGGCCCGTGAGATATGTACAAGAAACGTTTTATGGCGAATATTTTTTAAAAAGGGAAATTTATTTCTGTTGCCAGGTAGCACAAATTTAATTTCTGGTTGTTCTTCAATGCACTCTCGTATATCCCGTTCCTCTAAGCTGATATTATCACGGGAGCTAGATTCACACTACGTGTGTGTGTGTATGTGTATATATAGTTTTATGATTATCTCGATCGCTTGAAGATATTCAAAGTTTTTCCGAAATTTCTGGTTATCGATTGACGCTGGCTGAACTTTAACAATCCTTGCAGGCGATAGACCTGGAGCCTTGATAACCCACCTTGATTATATTCTATCCATAACGAAGATCTGGTGTTACTTGTATTCGTTATATCTTGCGATTTGACGATGAAGGTTTGGCATACAGAGGAGCGCAAGCGGCGCGCAGTGTTGAGGACCGCTGGCGTTGGTCGCTCAAAGCATCATCTTGGTCACAGCTACGTCATTCGCTGTAGGTCTTCGTTAGCGCTGACACGACGCTTGATCTACAAACGCCTCGCGTCGAGAGGTAATGTGTGTCTTTCGTTATAACCACAGCGAAGGAGAGAGAGAGAGAGAGCCAGCGGTGCATCGCTCCCGCCACCTCGTGAGGAGGAAGAGGAGGTGAGTCTGAGGGAGGAAGGGAGTGGTGAAGGAGAGGGAGAGGGAGAGGAGAGTCAGGCCGTGCAACGTGCGATAGCCGCAGCGGCGGGAGCTCCGCCGGCGGTCAGACGCCATGTGGGCGACGTCCCCTGCGGTCGTGTGTGTGTATGTGTGCGGTCGTGTGTGTGTGTGTGTGTTTAAGTAAGGATTCGCCATGCCCAACCCTGACACGGGCTCTTGTCAATGACAGACCGTTCTCAGTTATGCCACTTCGGATATGTATTTTCTGGCCGACCATTCCTGGCACAGGTCAGGTGTGTGTCGATCTAAGTCTCTGGACGCTGTCGGGTGTGTGTGTGTGTGTGTGTGTGTGTGTGTGTGTGTGTGTGTGTGTGTGTGTAAAATAGGTGCTAAGGGGCTGCGCGGCGCCTTTCTTCCCTTTCCCTCAGAGGTCCACTTCACCTCTGCGCCATCAAGCCCCATATACCGGTGGGCAAAACCACACATCTCATCCACAGTAGTATTTGTGACTCAAGAGAACCTCACACTGTGCTCCATGACGGTGTCGTTTTAATAGCTATGGTTGTCTGTGGTTTCTGCTTTGACACTCCACATATACACAGTCTTCATGCGCGCTCCCTTACCCTGAGCTCAGGATCAGATTCGTCGATTTCAGCCTGCCATAGACGGGAGGCGATCTCATGTTTATCTCAAACTCTATCTATTCGTTAGACCAACTCTAATATTTCCCTCTGATTATCCTCATATACTAGACAAGTCTATAGGCTATACATATAAACTATTGTCTATCTTAGGATACTTCGCTTTAGAATGTAACTAAGGAATTAAACACCATTTTGTCTACGAACATTTCTGCGTCCCATCTGCATCAGTAACAGCGCTTGGCTCTTTTACATCTGACTGTTGAATACCATATGAATAAATATGTATCTTATTGTGTATCTGTTGTCGAGGCATTTGCACCAAGAACATTTACCTCCTATCAACCAAAGCCATTTGTCATTCAGTTTAATTGGATTTAGTAATCAGGAAACTGTAATTGTTTCTATTCTGGACTTCGTTAAGTAACTTTTGTATCTATTGACCTCGACCTCATTGCCTTAAGATACTTATCTATCTATTTACTTATCTGTAAGTATATGTCTATTTTGATATTTCCGCCTTTGCAGAGTAGCATCAGGAGGAAAAGAATGATGGCTTCGTTTGCACACTTCCTTTATCTACCTGTTATGTACAATGCACGACACCAAAGTACACCATCCACAGTCGAACCCCGTTCACCAACACTCCATAGTTTATCTTCACGGCTACGTCTGCCCCCATATACCACACTGACACAATATATATTACTCTCATCGGTCCCGATACGTCAAAGAAAGATAAGAAACACTCCAGCGTCCTCCTTGCGACCAAAGACCGACTCCTCACGTCAACAAACTCACGTAAAACGAAAATTGTCTTAGTTTAGCCTTTTTAATTTACATTTTATGCGTTTTTATAAACTCATTTGCATTTCTTGTCTTTTTTTCAAACCGGGGAAAAAAAAAATAAAAGTTCGTTTGCGTCGGGTTTTAGGATGGGGGTTTCTTTTCCGTCTATCGAAAAAAAAAAAATTTAAATCTCGTTTTGAGTCGTCCTTAAATTTCTTTATGTGAAATATTCAGTTTATTATTCTGTAACTATGCGCACGTCTCCCGGCAACGCTGTAGATCTGGTGTACTTGTTCTCTCATAGTATGATCAACCTTTCTCTTATCCTGTGTTTACTTCATTCTATTTATTAACAAGGAGAAAAAAAAAATAGCCATAGTCATATTTCCATGCAATTATTCTTTCGTTTTGTTTTCTTTTTGCAATCATTCTTTCATTTATCATTTTGATATATATATATATATATATATATATATATATATATATATATATATATATATATATATATATATATATATAAGATGCCAATGAAATCAACGCACTTTTAATGCAAATAATTAAAATTCTAATCTATCATTTTGTAATATATATATATATATATATATATATATATATATATATATATATATATATATATATATATATATATATATGATCAAGGACTACCACATCGCTTGCACATTTATCATACACATTACTCATTCCACTTAACATTAAATTCAGTCTTTCTCCTGAGCTGATATTTCTCAAGTGTATTTCTCAAGTGTATTTCTCAAGTGTATTTCTCAGTGTCCTACAGTGTGACGGTCTTCTACAGTTGTTAAGAAGCCGGCCGTAGCGTCACCGAGCATTCGAATTGCGACGGACGCTTTCGATGACCGATGAGGCGTCCGTCGCTCTTCTCCTTAGCACTGGCAGGATCCGGGTTTCTTTTGAGGGCGAAAAAGGATCCTGTGGAATCCTGGACATCCTCAACGTCTCCTGAGATTTTGTCTTGAATGTGTTTTCCATCCGTTCTGAGAATGCCGCAGCTCGTGTTCTCTCCTAGTGGTTCTGAGGGATCAGTTACGTGACCCGGGTATAATCATTGGTCGCATCGCATTAATTACGTCTTGTATTTTCATTTTTTTTAGAAATGAATTTGATGTTAATAGGAGAAATTTTACGTACACTCCCTTGGCTGTTAATGAGAAATTAATTGACTATCATTTTTCATTTTTCCTTTGGTTAGATTTTATATATTAATTTCTTTAGGTTTAAGAGTTGCTAGGAATATATATAGATCATTTCTGAATTACCTTTGTTCTTAATCTGTCTTTATGGTGTTCAAGTCTGTCAAGTCGCAGATTACATTAATTACATCATTGAAGTTCAAAGGGTCGTTAGTGTCATTGTTGGTCAGCCCAGAATAATCACTTTAAGATATCTTAAATTTAAGGGGAGGTTGACAGCAATGTACCTCGTATAGAACTCTGTTACCAAAAATCATACTCAAAAAATCATCTGATTTCGTGTATCATAAGAATATGTAGATTGTAATATATATCTGATAAAAAAGAAAACGGTTATATATATATATATATATATATATATATATATATATATATATATATATATATATATATATATATATATATATATGGACTCATAGGAATATATATATATATATATATATATATATATATATATATATATATATATATATATATATATATATGTATGTGTGTGTGTGTGTATGTGTGTGTCTGTGTGTGTGTATAAAAAGAGACAGGTAGACAGATCGTGTGTCGATGCAGAAAGCAAACCTACAGAGCGGAACAGACAGACGGACAGACAGACAGGAAGGGACAGTGACGGTAAATGAGAGGCAGTACGCCACTTGTCGTTCGGTTAGGGAACCGTAGCCACCCAGCGGCTGTCTGGGGCGCGGGATGGGCGACCGCCCCCAATTATTTCCCAATTGGTCGATATGGGATGAGAAATGATGGGTTACTAGTAATTGGAATTTCAACACCTTCTCTCGCGCGTCCTCGTTTGTAGAAGAAGACGTGATCTGAGGGTCTGCAGTCGACACATGGTGTCCAATACCCCTTGTACGTGGTGTTTAAGACCTTTATATACATGGTGGTCAACACCTTTGTATATGGTGTTGAAGACCCCGTTGTGCGAGGGGGTTTAAGATCTTTATACATGGTGTTCAAGACTCTTATACATGGTGTTCAGGACAGTTTTACATATTGTTCATTACCCTTATGCATGGTGTTCAAGACCCTTATACATGGTGCTCAATACGCTTATGCATAGTGCTCAATGCCCTTATACATGGTGTTCAAAACCCTTGTCCATGGTGTTCAGTACCCTTACACATGGTGTTCAATACCCTTACACATGGTGTTCAATACCCTTGTACATGGTGTTCAATACCCTTATACATGGTGCTCAATACCCTTATACATGGGTTTACACATTCAATATTGTGAGACGTACAACGTGGGTGGAGGAGTCGGCGTCGGGAAGTGTCGACTTTGTCGTGATCTGTCGCCATTTTTTCCTGTTTTTTAAGGCCATTTTTCCT
This sequence comes from Panulirus ornatus, assembly GCF_036320965.1. Taxonomy (NCBI): domain Eukaryota; kingdom Metazoa; phylum Arthropoda; class Malacostraca; order Decapoda; family Palinuridae; genus Panulirus; species Panulirus ornatus. The sequence goes on from NC_092292.1 coordinate 14,965,981, forward strand.
CACAGCTGCGCGGGTCGATCATTGGCTCAAATTTCACGTAAAGTTCTCATGAAAACTGACTCGGTATTGGAGTAATGGAGGCAGCCAGATGATTTATCATGTTCAAAATGTATTTAAAAGCGAAGGAGTCTGTTGCACAGTAGATGTACACCTGCTTTAGGTCGGTCCCTGTCTACATGTGTTTATATATATATATATATATATATATATATATATATATATATATATATATATATATATATATATATATTTAGATATGTTTACCATATTTTTACCAAATGGCGTCCTATGTATATCAACTGACTTGTATTTCTCTCTTGTGTCTCCCCTGATGATGTGATTATTCCACGAAAGTGCACTTGGGAACTTATCGTGTTTCATTTTCCCCGTGGACTCATAGGAATATATATATATATATATATATATATATATATATATATATATATATATATATATATATATATATTGACTGTAGTTGTGTAGGGTACCAAGAGAACCCTTACGTTGGCCTCCTC